>NC_134836.1:61739893-61796251 GCF_004210375.1 Tachypleus tridentatus | reverse complement strand
TTATTATTGTTGTAATATTTTCCTTTATTTCACATAATTTACCAAATATAGCTTACATTTGTAATATTTTATGATTTTTGTAAATGTCCTCTGAACATTTTAATAAAGATGTCCTTTGAAAATAATTAGAAGCAAAATTTAACTGTGATAAATAATTTATTTTTTATACACTTATATGAGAAAGTGATAAGACCTGGTTTAGACAGAGAATAACACATTGTAATAAGTTTAGAAACTTTACAAACAAACCACAAATTGAGGAAGTTTTTGATAGTTTGTTTAGAAAAGAAGTCTGAACTTGACTGTTTAATGTGAAGTTCATTTATTTAAATAATGTAATTACAGTGTTTGGAGCTGTAATATTATAACAGAAATTCCCAGTTTACTGCAGAGTAAATTCTAATTGTGAATCTGTTGATTAATTTAATTTTTCTGTGATATTGTTTTTGGCAATAGTTTTTTTTCTTTCTTAAAATATGAAATTTTATTAAAACTGTTTTGTGTGAGATATGTGTTAACTTTTTATGGCTCTCTCTAGTGGCTTATAAATAATCATAGAAGTTTGAATTTAATTATTAAAAATTCAGAATAGTCTGTTAAATAGCTAAAAAAAATTGAACTCGTTGAAACAGTGGTGGAATAAATTATTAAGCTTATTAGTTTTCTTACTTATTATATCTTATGATGGTTTTAGGGTTTTATTTCAGAATTGAATTATAACCAAATTCTCCTTAAACTTGACTTTATGCTGACAAAATGTTTGTTATATCAATATTTCTACATACTATTAAGTCTTCATTAAAAATTGAATTACATTTTTTACTTCATTTTCTCTTGACTTTACATGTTTAATTCATTACTGTTTTAATAAAAGTTATTTTAAATGAGTGCATGGAAAGATACATTTCTAGTAATATACATGTTAGAATTTTCTTTTAAAACATTAAGAATATTTTAAATTTAATTTTATAGTTGAGTCTGAGAGACAATCCTTTGGTAGTTCGATTTGTGAGAGAAATGACTTATGATCCACCATCTCTCTTGGAACTCTCAGCTCGTTGTATTAAGATCACCCGTGTAACGTATAGAAAAAGTGATCTCCCAGCAAATTTGTTTAACTACTTGGCTTTGGCTCAGAGGTGTGTCAACCCAAAGTGCAAAGGTAAGCCAGTAAGTTGTATATATGCAAATATATGTACAAACACACAGTAGCAGCTACAGCGTATTAACATGATAACTTGTATCTGGACGGACAGTAGTATGTGCCAAAAAATTAAAACATATAAATTTTAATGGATACCTAAACATATTTCTGTAACTATATAGTTCTGTGAATTGAATATATAAATCATATATCCTCATTTATAAGTCTGTGTGTGTGTGTGTGTGTATTTGAAATTATCAGCTATTGCTGTTGTAGATAAGTTTTAGATATTAATTTTTCAAATAAATATATAACAGGCTTCACAAATAGTATGACTGTTAGCAGATGTATTTAATCAAAACTGTTTGTAATGGTATTATTCTAAGGCCAACAATGTCAAAAGAGATTCCAATCAGGACTTCAGCTGTTAAAAATAAAGAATCATAGTGATTGGAAACTCACCATCTATTCACAGGATTTTTATACATTGAGCAGTATTGTTATAAACAAGTAAAAGACATGGCAATCGAGCTAAGCTAGTCGTTTAAGATTTATGGAAACTAGAATACCCATCCTTTGTATGGAACACTGAGGTATTGTAACAGGTACATCATGGGTATTTATGGAAAATTGAACATTTGTGTGTAAATTAATACAACAGTTATATATGAGAGCTAGGAGAGACAAACAAAAGATTATCTTGCTAGGTGAGTCAATATTCACTCTCTTTTGTTGTGTGTCTATGGAGACAGCCTATGAGCTTTGGTCTAATTGGAAGGGATACATGCTGTGACAAATGCCAAATTTTGTTGGTCTAATCATTGAGCCAAAAAACACTGATAGTTGATTGTTGTGGTAAGTACTTTAAAACACTAGTTGAGAATGTTCTTTTAGTTTATATATCGTTATATCTACTACAACAACTGCTACTGGACTGTCCTTTATCCTCACATCTGTATTTGTTAATAATGTAATTGATTATTTCAGTATATGTACACATAATTTGTTTCACTTACTGCCACAAGTTCTACGCATAATGTGCAGTTGCTACACTGAAAGGTAAATCTTATTTTTAGTTATACTTAAGAATGAAGCCAAGCCTAGTGGATATATTGTTGATGGGAAAATCAGCCTAACTACACTACAAGTGACTATTTGTGATATTATTGGTTTTTAAAGTAATTTTGGTGATGATAAAGAATTTTAATACTTAAAACCCTAAAGTTATAACTATTTGAGAGGACTTCATTAAGTGAAGAATGACCAAGGTGGTATGTATTGAGACTGGTGTGAGCTGCTTGTTTTGTTAGTGACTTGAAATCTATTCATCATATGTACATTTTCAACTATGTATGATTCATGAGACTGAAATATGCTTCACTTTGTGTAATGGAGATGCTTTGAAGATTAGGTTTAACAATTCATATTGATAAATAGTATGAGTATCAGAGTACCTTTATTAAAACAGCAATGAATGATCATTTGAAAGAGACTGGTAGTTGTCTCTTTGGATGTGACCTAAGCTGAGAGAGGTGTTTTTTAGCATGTGTATATTTATGTTCTTTTTTTAAAGTTTTGTTTTATTATCCCTCAAGGGTGTCCTACACACAGTACAGTACCAATTGCTGATCTTGACTCGTAAGGTTTGAATAACTACATTAATTATTTTATACATTTGCGAGTGCCCTGATATCCAGTTGTATGTCTCCCTATATTACCAATCATACATGTGTATATGTAGACTACTTGAGTATTTGCTATCTTTAATTTTTTCATTGGTCATGAAAAAACCAATTTTTCATGTTTCATGTTTGTTAAAATGTTTGTGTTTACTTTCTGACAGGTGTTTATTTTGATGCCAGAATTGAACATATTAAGTTTGTGGATTTTTGTGGTAAATATCGCCTGCCTCTTCTACAATATCTGTGTTCACCATCCTGTACCAGTCGGCCAACTTATGTTTCTTCTTCTAGCAGTTCTGAGGCCGAAGTTTCTGATGATGATGAGCAGGTAGCTGCTAGCAAACTGAAACGTGTTCTTCTGGGGTGATTTATTGCTGTCAACTACAAGTTCCACTTTGTTTTTAAATCCATGTTTTGACTGTATCTCTGTATTAAGCTTGTTTGTATTTGTATAATAAGTAACTACTGAGAGATCATTTATTATACCTTTCAAGTTTAGTTTTAAAAACATTTTTTTGTTCTTATGTTACATATTAAACAGTAAGATTGACCTTTATAGGAGTTAGATATAGCTTTGTGAAACTGAACTGCTGGGGATGAGTTTGGTAGTGCAGTTTTTAGATGGTCCAGTGAGACCAATTGTTTACAAAGCCGTGGTAGTTAAGTTCATTGTTAACATACAACTTTTATAAAATATGTCAGTGTAAGGTTCATGGAAAACATCCCAGGCTTGAACCCGTATTTGTCAAGAGTTTGTGTAAAATCATTCTGAAAATTTATGAGTGAAAACCTGCTAGTCAGAAAGATATCTTTTATTATTATACATTCTTTTCATTGTAATTCTTGTTTCTTAGTTTGTATTCAGTAATAAAGAAAGAGAGAAACACAGAATAATAACTTTGATAGATTGTTTAGGCAGAGTATTCATGATTAAACTTTGTAGAGTGGACATCAACTGCCTGTTGTGGAGACACAAGTGTAGAAGACTATGTCTTCTGCCTTTCGTGGACCTGAAGACAAAAGACAGAAGACTTTCAAAGCATCATCCTCTACACTTGTGTCTCCACAACAGGCAGTTGTCGTTCACTCTACAAAGTTTCATCGCAGAATAATAACATTTATTAAAGACTGTTTTTCTTAAAAACAACTTTCCATAAACATTGTGCTATTAAATATACAAGTTTGTGTATTTAAAACTTAACATATGTAGTTTAGCAGAATAGTTCACAGTGTTATAAAAGTTGTTCACTTCTGGTGTTTACAAGCAGTCACAAAAGATATAAAGTTCTAAATTTCATTTCATAACTAAAGTAAATTATTAACGATTCAAATGTAAGAACTGAAGTTGCTTTATAGAAACTGCGACAATGTATGTTCCAAATTATGCAGAGTATTTTTATAATGACTTTGAAACAAAGTTCACAATTTTTTTTATTCTATATTGAGGTTACATTTGTGATACTTAAAATCAAGAAGAGATTCAAACTCCCCAGAATCACAAGCATTATCCTATGTTTAAGTTGGCTTTGTAATTACAAAGATTTTATTTAAAGTTCAAATTTTCTGTAGTGGTGTCATCTGTAAACCACCTTTGCACTTTCTAACAACTGGTCTATGTTTGTTTATGGTAAATAATAAACACCACAATTATAGTGTTACAATTATCAGAGAATTGATATTTTTATTAGGACAACATTTTTTATATGAAAAGTCAAGCAATAATTGATAAATACTTCCTTCCGAACATTAACTATTGTGTAAGTCTTGGGAACTTTACATGGTGCTCCATAGAATTTAAGGATATATATTATACTGCATTAAAATATTTTCGTAATTGACATGGATATATGTGATGGGTATGACTTGAGAAATTTATTAAAACAGTTGAACCAGAAATAAAAGTTACCTTCTTAAACTACCTCTACAACTACCAGTTAAAATAAGACTGAGGTATCTCAGTGAGATATAGCTATAAAATGCATTTATAAGGCTATAAAATATTAACCAAATTATGTATATAGAAAAATGTGCAATTTTTATTATAATGACCATGTAGTACTTTATAAATATTTAGCTGTGAGACTTCTATGGCTACCTTGTTTGTGTTATAATTAACAATATTGAAGTGTGACATGTGTTGTTTTCTGGATAGTTAGCAATGTGTATGTGGTATCTTACAGAAGAGCAGATGGAATGCAAGTCTAACATTTATTGAGTGCTTATCTGAACATAACAGTACATTGAAAACTGGCTTTTTGGTATTTAATGAAATATCAAGGCTTGGATAGTTTTATGAAATATATAGATGTGATGTTGATGTCATATCTAGTGAATTGTTTATGTGGTGATTTGAATATTTAGGTATTAATGTTGAGCTACATGTATTTAAATGTTTAACTGTGAGTTTCATTTATAATGGAACTGAGCATTTGATTACATACTTGTGATGTTACGTACAACTTTTTACAGCTATGAGATTGATATAACAGTTATGTTTCTAAGGGTGTGTAAATAAAAGTTGGTGTAACAGTTCAGAAAATATTCTGTTCATATGGTGTACCATCAGTTCAGAAAATATTCTGTTCGTATGGTGTACCATCAGTTCAGAAAATATTCTGTTCTGTATGGTGTACCATCAGTTCAGAAAATATTCTGTTTGTATGGTGTACCATCAGTTCGGAAAATATTCTGTTCGTATGGTGTACCATCAGTTCGGAAAATATTCTGTTCGTATGGTGTACCATATATGTAGATTTTTTTTTTAATTTGGTCACAGCATTAATTGAATAATTTTTCAGTTTAAGTTGAGTTAATGGTAAAAATGAAGACAATTACTCAACTTTCTGCCCATCAAAGAAAAAATAGAAAATGTTAAGTTTTAAAACAAATCAACAAGCTTGGATCTTACGTAAAACCAGTCATCTTTTTATGTTATTCTATGCTGTTAAATTAAACTATTAAATATTATAATAGGAGTATATTAAACAAAAATCATAAAGGTGTTGTGGGTAGAATAAAAAATAGTCTACTTGTATAACAGTTTTTATGTACAGTGTATTACATACTAGCAAAGGCTTAAAACATGATGTTACAAAAGGGGAACACAGCTACTTTTTTAGTGTTTTAATCCACAATATGTGAAACCATTCATCAGATGAAAAATATACTCATGGTGTGTGTAACATTAAATGTTACTTTATTTGGCATCAGCTCATTAATGAATCTTCCTGGACTTTTTTAAATTTTAAATATGGTTGAGAATTGGAATCTCATTTACCTTAAACTATTAAAGTTACAACAAATTAATCTTGGGACATGAAAACAAATTGACATTAAGGTTAATTGACAAAATTTAATAGGTATATTACTTTCCATCATTGTGAATAGGGTGACTTATGGCATTTTAGATTTTGTTTCCACTGTTAAAAGTGTAAAAAGTTCAAACCTTTTTGGCACTTGTTAACTTATTTCAAAATAGCAATATATAATTAAAATTAAGAATTGGTAGATGGATATGTTTGTAAAAATACTTTAACTTCAGTTTCATAAATGATGAGATTATTAAGTTTATAAACTAATTGAAGGAAGATAAAATCTTGAATTTTATAGATTGGGTGGTCAAAGCAATTTGAGATTATCAAAAGTAAACTCTAAAGTTATTACAATTTTTGTAATTTCCTCCTTACAGTTTCTGTAGATCTTCAATAACTGAAACAAGTTTGGGTTTGTTTTTTATAGTTTAAAACTAACAGTCAGTACTTTATCCACTGACATAAGTGACTGTGGAGGTACATTGAAATGAAACATTAAGAATATATTCTATAAAATTTTGTACTAGAAGAATAAACAGTGAATTAACATTAAAATGAAAGGTGTTAATTAAAAATTATAAACATTTGAAAATGTAACTAAAACAATTATCAAATGAGATAAAAGATTTAATAGAAGAAAATAATATCTTATTGGTTTTTTTCTTACATTTTTGTTTTTTGGGTGAATGATAACAGCATCTGTGTACATTTATTTTACCAGATGTGGCAAAAACTTGTTAATAAAAAACGTTTTCACCTTATTGAAGAACATTTTCATTATATTGAAGGCATCACGGTAACAGTATAACAGTATTGTTATAAATGTCAAATGTCCTATTTGATATAACCTTACTATTTCTGTTACTTAGAATATGAAATTATAAATAACTAATGAAAACCACCTTTTCAGCTTATTAAGTAATAATGAAACAACCAGTTGTTGATAATACAAATTTGTCAAGTCAGCTAAACTAATGAAGTCATTTGATTATTTTGTTTATGTTTAATGTAATATCAACATAGGTTTTGAAATAAAACTTTAAAATGTTTATTAATATGGCCAGTGTTTGTTGTCAGTCAAATGTAATGACAACATTATACACGTACAATTGTAGTTTTTTCTCAGTTCTGTTCATTAAGGTTTCTTTGATATTTGTGGAAACATTTTTTTGTGTAATTCTAAAAGTAAGATATATGAACAAGCTTTATCTGAAAAGTACATAATAATAATCAGTTGCAGTGGTCTTTCAGCTACCAGGTATATTATATGCAACAAGGTTACCATGTGTACTTGTATCAACATGCTAATGAACACAGGTTTAATGAGTGGTCACAGCTTTGTTTTGTTTTGCAAATTACACTATTATAAACAGTACTCAGAATGAAATGCCAACTTTACTGTATATAATTGAAATGTTTATCCGGATGACAGAATAATTATAATTAAACTTTGTTACGGGTGGTACATTAGTGAAGTTTTTGACAACCGTGGTACATTCTGTAAGGTGCTATATTTTTAATAAACCAAAATCGAGCTATGCTCCACTTCTCTATTCAGTCTCCTACCCCTAGCCAGTGGAATGTCTAAAGGCTTACAATGTTTACAAAGTTTAATACATGTGTTTGGCACAGCACAGATAAACCCATTTTGTAGCTCTGTACTTAAAAACGAACAAAAGTTGCCTTGTTAGGTAATCAGCATGACAATGGACCTGTTCTAGCATGGCTAGTGCTCTGTATTCAAACATAATGTTCCTTGAACAGAAATATTGAATTGTTATTGAAGCATCTGTAACAATTAATTAATGTTTTATTACACAATCATAGATTATTATAACTAAAATATAATTAATGGTAAAATTAATTCGGTTTAATTGTTAAGATCATGGACATCAAAGGCAGATGGTACATTCAACTGTATTAAGAAATAAAACCTGGACCATTTTACTTTATTGTCTGTTTTTGTTAAGTAGCAGGGATGTATGTTAAAACATAACTAAGATATGACTAAGAATAATTTGTTCTATGTAACATCTTGTATCACAAGAACAAATTCAATTAAAATGTAAAAAAAAAAGTGTTAATTACATATTTATAAGGACATTTAAATTTTAGATAAAGAATTTGAAATCAAGTTCTGTTACTTAAGCTGGCTATAATGAAAGTTTTCTTGTTGTTATTAGTGTTTAGTTTGTACAGTGCTATTAATTGTTGAACGCAACACTTGTAAAAACAAAATAAGGCCTGGCATGGCCAGGTGGTTAAGGTGTTCGACTCGTAATTTCAGGGTCGCGGGTTCGAATCCCTGTCGCACCAAACATGCTCGCCCTTTCAGTACTTAGATCTGCATATTCATTATTTTAATTTATTTGCTTTCCATGTATTCTGTATGTAGCATTTTCTAAAATGTAAAAGTCACAGGTTCCATTCTCTCAGAAATGTCATTTGGTAATCATTTCCTACACTTTTTATGCTTCATGATAGGTTGTTGCTCACTATGTGTTTGATATAATATGTCTTGAACTAAACTTTTATTGTGTCTCTTGTGTATGAAGGAACCATGTTTCTGTGTGCTGTGTCATCATAAAACGTATTTTTCTAAGTCATGACATTTATTTGGCCATTCAGCCTTATTTCTGTTTGTTTTTTTTTTAACAAATATCTTAACCAGGCGATTTGTAGCCAGATATTATGTGTATGGTTCACTGTTATAAGTGCTCAGACAAACCAAAACAAAACCATGCTTCACATTGTTTATTTAGTTTGAATTTCGCACAAAGCTACACAAGGGCTATCTGCGCTAGCCGTCCCTAATTTAGTAGTGTAAGACGAGAGGGAAGGCAGCTAGTTATCACCACCCACCGCCAATTCTGGGGCTACTCTTTCACCAACAAATAGTGGGATTGACCACACATAACAACAACCCCATGGCTGAGAGTTCGAGAATGTTTGGTGTAATGGGGATTCGAACCCGCAATCCTCAGATTACGAGTCGAACGCCTTAACCCGCCGGGCCCATACTTCACATAAATGCATAAGTTGAGCATTTATATTAAAATGTCTTTCAAGCATCGCTAAGTCATCACAGTGTATGTCGTTGTGTCTGGTCATGCTCAGTCTGAAGTCTATGCATCTTGACAATAGCTCTGCGAAGTATTTCTATAACAAAAACTCTGTTGGAAAGATATCAAGTCAAAATCACAACATCTAATGTACGAGGATGACAGTTTACCAACGCCTATTTCAACAATCTCATTGTATAGAAATTCATAGCTAATTCATCCAGTAACTTCACTGATATTTCATCGTGGAACAGCATAACCACTCACTTTATTCTCCAGCGGTTTGAGGTATGTAGCAGTTGAACAAATATTTCGTAAAAGAAACTTTCAAACACGTGACTTAGATTGTTTTTCTGAATGGAGATGAATTTTTATTATTATGTATGATGTTGCCTTGGATACATACTCTATGTCATTAACTTTTGCGTTCGTGGATTCTAATTTTGTTACAAGATGCTGTATCTTGCTTATCATATGTGGGTTACGATTTGTTGCTGCCCATTTTATTGATGGTCCCGATACCCTAAGTTGATCCGTATTCCTCTGTTTTCCAATGCCATTGAGCACAAGAGATACCCCACCTTGGAAATTATAAATCCTCAATCTGAACACATCTTTTGAATAGATACGTTACATCGGAAATAGTTATAACGTCTTTCACCAAAAGCGATCAATTTTATATAACGTAACACTACTTACGTAACATTTAACAATGTCTGTTTGTTTGTTTTGTTGAATTTCGCGCAAAACCACTCGAGGGCTATCTGCGCTAGCCGTCCCTAATTTAGCAGTGTAAGACTAGAGTGAAGGCAGCTAGTCATCGCCACCCACCCCCATCTCTTGGGCTACTCTTTTTACAACGAATAGTGGGATTGACTGTAACATTATAACGCCCCCACGGCTGAAAGGGCGAGCATGTTTGGTGTGACGGGGATGCGAACCCGCGACCCTCAGATTACGAGTCGCACGCCTTAAGAGCACCTGGCCATGCCGGGCCATCAAAACAATGTCAAATGTAGTTCTTATACACGCTATCTGCAATTCTAATGTGACTTCTTGGTTTGCACATTTAGAATAGTGTTGATATAATACACACAACTCTATGTAAGATATATATAAAAACAAGAAATATGGATGTTGTAAACCTAAACTTAAACTGCTCAAATTTGTGACTGGTATGAATGTTTTTAACATACAGTTAGTCAACTTATGTATAATGCACATGTATACTTACGAAATTCAGTTAGGAAAACTGTGACATAAAACCTCGTGTATAATATTAGTAACCTGATTTTTATTGCTCCTATATATACAAATCAGGGAAACTTATAAAGACAGAATTATGACAAAAAATGTCGGGTTTTGGTTATCGGAGGACATTTTAAAGTGCAAAATGCTTATTGATAGTCCGGGGGGTATCTTATCTGAAAATTACCTGAAACTTCATGACCATAAAATATGACTTTGACCATCAGAGAACTTGAAAACTTATCAAGTCTGCCTTTTTATCAATAGAGGATTAACCGACTTCTACAGATAGAATTTGAGATGCGTTTACGCTTTATATTACAAAGATAAAATACTAATGACATAAATGTAACATAAATCATAACATCTGTACAGTTGGAAACATTAATTTAACAAAGTGACTTTCAAAAGTTATAGAACTATTATATTTGGAAGCCATTATACCCAGAGATATTGCACTGACCGGATAGTTCTTTCTATCCAATACCACAAAACATTCCTTTCAATTTAAACATTGGCGGGGTTATAAGATTAACACTTGTTCCCTTACCATGGGTGATAAGGATCTGATCTCATTCTCTGTGGCAGAGCACTAGATAGCCTTAGTTTGTCGTGAATATGAACTTAACTTTTAATGACATGTATCAAGGTTTATTTTTTAATGTTATGAAAACTAATATAAATCGAGAAAACAAAAACACTTCAAACTTATAATGCCATTTCAATGTACAGTAAAAGAAATCTTTGTACTTTAACATATCTTATGTATTTTGACAAACTTTTGATTTTGCACGTGGTTTTCCCACAATTTATAAAAACTGCCTGCAGCATACTTCTTATTAGTGTAATTCCTACAATAAATGCTTCCAATCGAAACCTACATTTGCTGTGTGAGTAAGAGGTAAAACTGGAGGACAAACCAAAGTCCACTTTCCATTCTCATCTTCTTCTGTTGTAGCTACAGCACAGTAAGGTATTCCATATACTCGATGGACAATATCGTGGGATGAACGTGGAGGATTCCCTGTCAGCTGTCGAGTGCACGTGTCTAACGTAGCAGCGTGACCCACGAATAACAGTGTTTGTCCTAAAATATAAAAAAAATCATTTGTAACGTTAAACAGAAAAACGCATGTCCAATGAACACGCTTATTATAACATTTATTTCAAAAGTAATTGAAGCTTCACTTTACAGGTTGTTCAATACTTTTTAGATGTGCAATAACAACACATTTTGAACTTCAAGCACGGCCAGGTGGTTAAGGCACTCGACTTGTAATCCGAGGGTTGCGGGTTTGAATCCCCATTACACCAGACATGTTCGCCATTTCAGCCGTGGGGGCGTTATGATGTGACGGTCAATCCCACTATTTTTGGTAAAAGAGTTGGCGGTGGAAGGTGATGACTAGCTGCCTTCTCTCTAGTCTTACACTGCTAAATTATGGACGGCTAGCGCAGATAGCCCTCGTGCAGCTTTGCGCGAAATTCAAACCAAACTTCAAGCGTAGTTTTGTATATTGCAAATAATTAGGGAATGGGTAAACAATAACCAGGTAAACAAAAGTACATGATAGAAGTACCCTTCGATCGTGTGCAAATGAACTGCTTTAGAATTCAACCTCGTATTAAGAGCTTACACTGTTTTTAGTTGTTACTTGTATAAAAGTGAAATGACGATATAAAACCTATTAGCGCACATACTTTTAAACTATTATCCAGTTTTAGTAGTATAAATGTCCCAGAATTCAAATACCGCATGGCAAGAATAATGGATTCAAAAATGTGGCTAGGAAAAGTTGGATATCTGTGTTATTTACAGACGACTCCATGTTTTAATTGTTCGACAACAATCAAAGCAGAAAGAAGAAGACTATTATAGCCAATCTGCACAAAATGTATGGCACATTGACTGCTGACAGGTACAGGACGTACCACGTTGTTAACCCTTTAGAAACATTTCTTATGACGTTTCCACATATGGAGTGTCAAAGCATATTTATGTAATATAATCGTGGTTTGTAGACTCAATATACGTACATATGTATGTATTCAATACTATCTGTTCAATTGAGCCTGTTTTTAAAGTACTGAATGAAAATTTTAGCAGGCATACAACTGATATAAACAAAAAATAACGTATATCAAGGAACTTGACACCAACTATATCTTCAGACGGTTTGCTCCCACCCCCCAGAAGTACAGAAATACTGCTGTGGGGCTGATGTGATTCCAAAAATGATTAAACCTAGATCGATATCTTATTAACCAACTACTGGAACTTTTGTAGTCCTTATTTAGTGAAGTAGCAACATTATCTAAACATCTGTATTTATAAATTCAATAATCCCATACCACCAAAAAAATGTTCGACCTTAAGGTGTATTTTGTAAAACATTTCGGGAAATATATTTGTGCAGACATTGGTCATTTTTGTTGTTGACTATTGTAAACGTTATACTTATTGTTTGAAATTATCATGTTTGTTTCAATACTTGTTTGTTGGTTTGGAACTTCGTATAAAGATACCCGAGGATCATATGCGCTAACTGTCCCTAAGCTATCAGTACAAGACTAGAGGGAAGGCAAGTAGTCATCACTACCCATAGCCAACTCTTGGCCTACTCTTTTACTAACCAATAGTGCGATTGACCAACACCTTAAAACGCTCCTACGACTGAAAGGTCAAGCAGGTTTGGTGCGAATGGGATTCGAACCCGCGACCCTGAGTTTACGAGACGCACGCCTTAACCACCTCACTAAAGTTCCATATTAAGATGTCATGTTCCCCCGCTCTCCCGTTACCTTCCTTTCCACATAACATACAATTCTGAAATATCTAAGTTAGTTTTGTTTCCCATATTTATTTTCCACACGTATTTTCTTGACATTTTCACATCTGAATAAACGTTGAGCATTTTTCCAAATTTGTTTCTTATTCAGTTTTGATCTTCTGCTCTATTTAGTTAAGTTTTATCTTTAGGCGTAACATGTACCGTTTCTGGTAACTAATTCTACATACTTGAAAATGTAAAGCTATAATAAAAATTAACATCCTCTATACTCTTGTAGTGATTACCAAACGTATTACTATTTTATCCGAAATGTCTCAGCCGGATTACGTGATAATGTTTTTACTTCATGTCTTTATCAACAGTCATCAAGTTTTAAAATACACGTCGAATTTCATTAACTTTTGTAGAGGATTGACTGAGATGTAATCAATTATCTTCTACAATTACATATATTAGAACACAACCTGTTTTATTAACTGTAAAAGTTCACTGTGTTGTAATCAATATTCCTCTACAACTACAAATATTAGAACACAACCTGTTTTATTAACTGTAAAAGTTCACTGTGATGTAATCAATTATCCTCTACAACTACAAATATTAGAACACAACCTGTTTTATTAACTGTAAAAGTTCACTGTGATGTAATCAATTATCCTCTACAACTACATATATTAGAACACAACCTGTTTTATTAACTGTAAAAGTTCACTGTGATGTAATCAATTCTCCTCTACAACTACAAATATTAGAACACAACCTGTTTTATTAACTGTAAAAGTTCACTGTGATGTAATCAATTATCCTCTACAACTACAAATATTAGAACACAACCTGTTTTATTAACTGTAAAAGTTCACTGTGATGTAATCAATTATCCTCTACAACTACATATATTAGAACACAACCTGTTTTATTAACTGTAAAAGTTCACTGTGATGTAATCAATTATCCTCTACAACTACATATATTAGAACACAACCTGTTTTATTAACTGTAAAAGTTCACTGTGTTGTAATCAATATTCCTCTACAACTACAAATATTAGAACACAACCTGTTTTATTATCTGTAAAAGTTCACTGTGATGTAATCAATTATCCTCTACAACTACAAATATTAGATCACAACCTGTTTTATTAACTGTAAAAGTTCACTGTGATGTAATCAATTCTCCTCTACAACTACATATATTAGAACACAACCTGTTTTATTAACTGTAAAAGTTCACTGTGATGTAATCAATTCTCCTCTACAACTACATATATTAGAACACAACCTGTTTTATTAACTGTAAAAGTTCACTGTGTTGTAATCAATTATCCTCTACAACTACATATATTAGAACACAACCTGTTTTATTAACTGTAAAAGTTCACTGTGATGTAATCAATTCTCCTCTACAACTACATATATTAGAACACAACCTGTTTTATTAACTGTAAAAGTTCACTGTGATGTAATCAATTATCCTCTACAACTACATATATTAGAACACAACCTGTTTTATTAACTGTAAAGTTCACTGTGATGTAATCAATTATCCTCTACAACTACAAATATTAGATCACAACCTGTTTTATTAACTGTAAAAGTTCACTGTGATGTAATCAATTCTCCTCTACAACTACATATATTAGAACACAACCTGTTTTATTAACTGTAAAGTTCACTGTGATGTAATCAATTCTCCTCTACAACTACATATATTAGAACACAACCTGTTTTATTAACTGTAAAAGTTCACTGTGATGTAATCAATTATCCTCTACAACTACAAATATTAGAACACAACCTGTTTTATTAACTGTAAAGTTCACTGTGATGTAATCAATTATCCTCTACAACTACAAATATTAGATCACAACCTGTTTTATTAACTGTAAAAGTTCACTGTGATGTAATCAATTCTCCTCTACAACTACATATATTAGAACACAACCTGTTTTATTAACTGTAAAAGTTCACTGTGATGTAATCAATTCTCCTCTACAACTACATATATTAGAACACAACCTGTTTTATTAACTGTAAAAGTTCACTGTGATGTAATCAATTCTCCTCTACAACTACAAATATTAGAACACAACCTGTTTTATTAACTGTAAAAGTTCACTGTGATGTAATCAATTATCCTCTACAACTACAAATATTAGAACTCAGCCTGTTTTATTAACTGTAAAAGTTCACTGTGTTGTAATCAATATTCCTCTACAACTACAAATATTAGAACACAACCTGTTTTATTAACTGTAAAAGTTCACTGTGATGTAATCAATTATCCTCTACAACTACAAATATTAGAACACAACCTGTTTTATTAACTGTAAAAGTTCACTGTGTTGTAATCAATATTCCTCTACAACTACAAATATTAGAACACAACCTGTTTTATTAACTGTAAAAGTTCACTGTGATGTAATCAATTATCCTCTACAACTACATATATTAGAACACAACCTGTTTTATTAACTGTAAAAGTTCACTGTGATGTAATCAATTCTCCTCTACAACTACAAATATTAGAACACAACCTGTTTTATTAACTGTAAAAGTTCACTGTGATGTAATCAATTATCCTCTACAACTACAAATATTAGATCACAACCTGTTTTATTAACTGTAAAAGTTCACTGTGATGTAATCAATTATCCTCTACAACTACAAATATTAGATCACAACCTGTTTTATTAACTGTAAAAGTTCACTGTGATGTAATCAATTCTCCTCTACAACTACATATATTAGAACACAACCTGTTTTATTAACTGTAAAAGTTCACTGTGATGTAATCAATTATCCTCTACAACTACAAATATTAGATCACAACCTGTTTTATTAACTGTAAAAGTTCACTGTGATGTAATCAATTATCCTCTACAACTACAAATATTAGAACTCAGCCTGTTTTATTAACTGTAAAAGTTCACTGTGTTGTAATCAATATTCCTCTACAACTACAAATATTAGAACACAACCTGTTTTATTAACTGTAAAAGTTCACTGTGATGTAATCAATTATCCTCTACAACTACAAATATTAGAACACAACCTGTTTTATTAACTGTAAAAGTTCACTGTGTGTAATCAATTATCCTCTACAACTACATATATTAGAACACAACCTGTTTTATTAACTGTAAAAGTTCACTGTGTTGTAATCAATATTCCTCTACAACTACAAATATTAGAACACAACCTGTTTTATTAACTGTAAAAGTTCACTGTGTGTAATCAATTATCCTCTACAACTACATATATTAGAACACAACCTGTTTTATTAACTGTAAAAGTTCACTGTGTGTAATCAATATTCCTCTACAACTACAAATATTAGAACACAACCTGTTTTATTAACTGTAAAAGTTCACTGTGATGTAATCAATTATCCTCTACAACTACATATATTAGAACACAACCTGTTTTATTAACTGTAAAAGTTCACTGTGATGTAATCAATATTCCTCTACAACTACATATATTAGAACACAACCTGTTTTATTAACTGTAAAAGTTCACTGTGTGTAATCAATTATCCTCTACAACTACATATATTAGAACACAACCTGTTTTATTAACTGTAAAAGTTCACTGTGTGTAATCAATTATCCTCTACAACTACATATATTAGAACACAACCTGTTTTATTAACTGTAAAAGTTCACTGTGATGTAATCAATATTCCTCTACAACTACAAATATTAGAACACAACCTGTTTTATTAACTGTAAAAGTTCACTGTGATGTAATCAATTATCCTCTACAACTACAAATATTAGAACACAACCTGTTTTATTAACTGTAAAAGTTCACTGTGTGTAATCAATTATCCTCTACAACTACATATATTAGAACACAACCTGTTTTATTAACTGTAAAAGTTCACTGTGTTGTAATCAATATTCCTCTACAACTACAAATATTAGAACACAACCTGTTTTATTAACTGTAAAAGTTCACTGTGTTGTAATCAATATTCCTCTACAACTACAAATATTAGAACACAACCTGTTTTATTAACTGTAAAAGTTCACTGTGATGTAATCAATTATCCTCTACAACTACATATATTAGAACACAACCTGTTTTATTAACTGTAAAAGTTCACTGTGATGTAATCAATTATCCTCTACAACTACAAATATTAGAACTCAGCCTGTTTTATTAACTGTAAAAGTTCACTGTGATGTAATCAATATTCCTCTACAACTACAAATATTAGAACACAACCTGTTTTATTAACTGTAAAAGTTCACTGTGTTGTAATCAATATTCCTCTACAACTACAAATATTAGAACACAACCTGTTTTATTAACTGTAAAAGTTCACTGTGATGTAATCAATATTCCTCTACAACTACAAATATTAGAACACAACCTGTTTTATTAACTGTAAAAGTTCACTGTGATGTAATCAATTATCCTCTACAACTACAAATATTAGAACACAACCTGTTTTATTAACTGTAAAAGTTCACTGTGATGTAATCAATTATCCTCTACAACTACAAATATTAGAACACAACCTGTTTTATTAACTGTAAAAGTTCACTGTGATGTAATCAATTATCCTCTACAACTACAAATATTAGAACTCAGCCTGTTTTATTAACTGTAAAAGTTCACTGTGATGTAATCAATTATCCTCTACAACTACAAATATTAGAACACAACCTGTTTTATTAACTGTAAAAGTTCACTGTGATGTAATCAATATTCCTCTACAACTACAAATATTAGAACACAACCTGTTTTATTAACTGTAAAAGTTCACTGTGTTGTAATCAATTATCCTCTACAACTACATATATTAGAACACAACCTGTTTTATTAACTGTAAAAGTTCACTGTGTTGTAATCAATATTCCTCTACAACTACAAATATTAGAACACAACCTGTTTTATTAACTGTAAAAGTTCACTGTGTTGTAATCAAGTATCCTCTACAACTACATATATTAGAACACAACCTGTTTTATTAACTGTAAAAGTTCACTGTGTTGTAATCAATATTCCTCTACAACTACAAATATTAGAACACAACCTGTTTTATTAACTGTAAAAGTTCACTGTGTTGTAATCAATTATCCTCTACAACTACAAATATTAGAACACAACCTGTTTTATTAACTGTAAAAGTTCACTGTGATGTAATCAATATTCCTCTACAACTAGAAATATTAGAACACAACCTGTTTTATTAACTGTAAAGTTCACTGTGATGTAATCAATTATCCTCTACAACTACAAATATTAGAACACAACCTGTTTTATTAACTGTAAAAGTTCACTGTGATGTAATCAATTATCCTCTACAACTACAAATATTAGAACACAACCTGTTTTATTAACTGTAAAAGTTCACTGTGATGTAATCAATTATCCTCTACAACTACAAATATTAGAACTCAGCCTGTTTTATTAACTGTAAAAGTTCACTGTGATGTAATCAATTATCCTCTACAACTACAAATATTAGAACACAACCTGTTTTATTAACTGTAAAAGTTCACTGTGATGTAATCAATATTCCTCTACAACTACAAATATTAGAACACAACCTGTTTTATTAACTGTAAAAGTTCACTGTGTTGTAATCAATTATCCTCTACAACTACATATATTAGAACACAACCTGTTTTATTAACTGTAAAAGTTCACTGTGTTGTAATCAATATTCCTCTACAACTACAAATATTAGAACACAACCTGTTTTATTAACTGTAAAAGTTCACTGTGTTGTAATCAAGTATCCTCTACAACTACATATATTAGAACACAACCTGTTTTATTAACTGTAAAAGTTCACTGTGTTGTAATCAATATTCCTCTACAACTACAAATATTAGAACACAACCTGTTTTATTAACTGTAAAAGTTCACTGTGTTGTAATCAATTATCCTCTACAACTACATATATTAGAACACAACCTGTTTTATTAACTGTAAATGTTCACTGTGTTGTAGTTACTTATTGTTATTATAGTTTATTTAACTTACTTATCCCCACGCGGTAATATCTTATTGTTATTATTATTATAGTTTATTTAACTTACTTACCCCCACGTGGTAGTATCTTATTGTTATTATAGTTTATTTAATTTACTTACCCCCACGTGGTAGTATCTTATTGTTATTATAGTTTATTTAATTTACTTACCCCCACGTGGTAGTATCTTATTGTTATTATAGTTTATTTAATTTACTTACCCCCACGTGGTAGTATCTTATTGTTATTATTATTATAGTTTATTTAACTTACTTACCCCCACATGGTAGTACCTTATTATTATTATTATAGTTTATTTAATTTACTTACCCCCACGTGGTAGTATCTTATTGTTATTATAGTTTATTTAACTTACTTACCCCCACATGGTAGTACCTTATTATTATTATTATAGTTTATTTAACTTACTTACCTCCACGTGGTAGTATCTTATTGTTATTATAGTTTATTTAATGTACTTATCCCCACGTGGTGGTATCTTATTGTTATTATTTAATTGTTTAAATTTTGTTTAATTTTTTCGTTCTTTTTCTTTACTTTGGAAAGCAGTCACCTTTCCACAACTGTCTGCACACAGTGAAGGGTGATGTAGACGTGAGACGTTGTGGGCTTGAGCACCCACATTTCGCTCTCCTAATTTATATTTATATTCCTTTGATTATATCATAATTTAATTATTCTTCACGTGAAACTGGCGAATGTTTAAGACTGATAGACGATGTATCCCCACTGCAATGTGGGTCCTACTTGGCAGTCACCTCCAAACCCTAGGGTACATTTTATATCCCACATTATAGCCTGCATCCTGTGGATCCTTTCTATTTGTAAAGCGTTTTTTATTTTAGTTTAGACTTGTCATTTGTTTAAAATAAACTATATATTTATATACATGTTTGTGCCACATTACCTATCTACTTGGTTTAAAGAGAGAGGTAGTTTGCAAAATAAAATGTGCGTAGGTTAGATGTCTAGATGTATAATAAGTTATTTCAAAGGCCATCAGAATAACAAAAGATTCAAAATAATATATATACCAGCCAATAATCAGCAATTCATTATTGCTTTGTTAATTTTGTTGTAGCCCAAGGCTGCACAATAGGGTATATGCACTTTGCCAGTCACAATTAATTGAACCACGGATTTTACCGTTGAATCTTTGGAGAACTTAATTGATTATTCATAACCGATCGATTCTAATATCGGCACAGCTAAGTTTTTATTTCAAGAGTACCCCACTGGGTGACGTGCCGGATGACGGACATACAGGTCTATTGTTAACTTTCCGTTATAGCAAAAAATAAACTAAATACATTCCGCATTTTGGGGCCATGTATGCGTTAGAAGGACGAGAAACGAAGCCCCAGAGTTAGGGATGAGTGCTGTTGACAAGCTGCCTCCCCCTTTGTCCATCTGTTCAAAATTACGTACAATTACCACAGATAAACCTCGAGAAGCTTAGCGCGAATATTCGATAACAAAAGAGAAACCAAAATCTTTAAATTTTGCAAAACTCTTAAAGAAAAGCAAACTGACTCTAGAAAATGTCACTATTAAAAGGCATATTCCAAGCTCAGTATAAACAGTCGTGTAAATTAAAATTACTCTGTCTGCTTCTTATTATAATCAAATAAGACATTTTAAACCCCTCCCCCAGTGGCATAGCGGTATGTCTGCAGACTTACAACGCTAGAAACCGGATTTCTATACTGTGGTGGGCAGAACATAGGTTGCCCATTTTGTAGCCTTGTGGTTAACGTAAAGCAGGCGAACAATACGTTTTAGTAAAGGACTGTTTGATTTTTGAATTTCGCGCATAGGTACACGAGGACTATCTGCGCTAATCGTCCCTAATTTAGCAGTGTAAAGCTAGAGAGAAGGCAGTTAGTCATCACCACCCACCGCCAACTCTTGGACTACTCTCTCACCAACGAATAGAGAGATTGGAAGTAACGTTATAACGTCCCCACTGCTGAAAGGGCAAGCATATTTGATGTGATGGGGATTCGAACTCGCGACCCTCAGACTGCGAGTCGAGCGCCATGCCGAGCCATTTAATAAAGGAAAAATCATCCTTCAGTCAAAGGTTACCAAAAGTAAGTTCTATCATTGAACTACTACAAATAATACGGACAAACTTTAATCGAAGGAAGTTTCTGAAAATCTTCTAAGCTTTAAATTATACTTAATTAAAAATCATTAAAAATGGGGTGGGGCGGAGAACTGATCATGGGTGTGGGCGGAGAACTGATCATGGGTGTGGGCGGAGAACTGATCATGGGTGGGGGTGGAGAACTGATCACGGGTGGGGGTGGAGAACTGATCACGGGTGTGGGCGGAGAACTGATCACCAAAGATTTTTGTCTTTGTGACTCCAGATCTATTTCCAGCAGGTTAAGTCAGACTGATTACTAAGCAATCGTCAAAAGTTCAAATAAGAGCTTTTAAAAACACAAGAACGAGTCTGACTATTAGACGTTTTATTTTTATCCAGAGTTCTGATATTTATTCATAAAGAAATATATATCATACCTACCTGGTTGACAGGATTTCTCTAACAACGTTTGAGTTACATAATAACTTCGCATATAATACTCTTCTCCAGATTCGTTTTTGTTCCGGATTTCATTTTCTGTAATAACTGGTTTGTATTCCTCGTTGATGTTGAAACAACAATTTTTCAGTTCCTCTGTAGTCATCCATTCTGGCATACCATCCTGGTACCAACCCAGCCATTCAAAAAGACCAGGCTCAAGGTTTACAGGAAGTTCGCTTTGGCCCATTCCTATATATAACAATAATATTTTATATAAAGTAATTGTTACTTTTTATTTTACACTTATAGTTTCACGTTAGCGACAGACAGACCAAACTTCCGAAACGGGGATTTCTTACTACTTGTAATGTATACAGTAGAATGTCCTACAGTTAAACTCCAAACGGGGATTTCTTACTACTTGTAATGTATACAGTAGAATGTCCTACAGTTAAAACTCCAGGTAAAACAGCTAAACAAAATACAAATTCTTAGTGATGCAAAAACATCAACAGATACTAAACGTCGAACACCTAATTTAGTTTAATAGTTAATGTACTCTTTAAACGCACGGAGAAACAATATCAGGCTCCAGAAGTGTTTGTTTTTTTAATTTTGTGCAAAGCTACACGAGGGCTATCTGCGCTAGCCGTCACTAATTTAACAGTGTAAGACTAGAGAGAAAGCAGCTAGTCATCACCAACCACCGCTAACTCTTGGGCTACTCTTTCACCAACGAATAGTGTAATTAACCGTGACATTATAATGCCCCCACGGCTGAAAGGACAAGCATGTTTGGTAAGCCGGGGATTCGAACCAGCAACCCTCGGATTACGAGTCGAACGCCTTAACACACTTGGCCATGCCGGGCCAGGCTCCAGCGGTGACGGGAAAGCCTGATTCAAATGTCATCTCTTATATCACTCCCTGGGAAGCTATAAGGGTATATGTCAGGTTTTAAGATAACAGGTTGAATGGTTCCTAATTGAAGCGGTAACGGACACGCAGACGACTTTAATCAAATTGTCCCACTTATATCACTTCAGTACCTGTAATTATCTTTATAGTCCCTCCTGATTTTCTAATTTTATTTATCTCACCCTACATCATGTTTAACTATGTCCCTCGGTGGGTTAGTTGTAAGCTTATAAACTTTCAGCGTTAAGTGTCGGAGTTCAATTCTCCTTACCAGAGAGTACATTGCCCATTGTGAAACTAAAACAACAATGATTATACTCTAAGAAATGCTACTCTGTTAATTTTATCCTGTAAAAAAGTTGAATTATGTTTTTGCTTTTCCGTTGCCAGAAGAAGAAAGGCCCGATATGGCCAGGTGGGTTAAGGCGTTCCACTCGTAATCTGAGGGTCGCGGATTCGAATCTCCGTCGCACCAAACATGCTCGCCCTTTCAGTCGTGAGGGCGTTATAATGTGACAGTTAATCCCACTATTCTTTGGTGAAAGAGTAGCCCAAGAGTTGGCGGTGGGTGGTGATGACTAGCTGACTTCCCTCTAGTCTTACATTGCTAAATTAGTGACGGCTAACGCAGATAGCCCTTGAGTATCTTCGCGCAATATTCAAAACAAAGAAGCAGAATAAGAAAACAAAATTATGATATCCAAATATTTGAGACAAATTGAAGTTAGTTCAGTATTTTCCAAATTAGCTGATAGGGATGTTGCTCAAATCAAAGTGAGTGGGTTAGGGTGTTGTTGACCGAAAAAATGGTTGGAGATCTCTGAGTCAGATTCATCAAACTAAGGATTTAAACAACAGTATGATGTTGAACCTTAAGCCAAAGAAAGTATTTACGCAGATATATTTAAACAAAGAAATAATTTGAGAAATATACGCTACTGGAAAAAAATGTTATTCGTTTTATGTATTTAACAATTTCACCTCAAGAAACACATTAGAACTTAGGCTAATCTCAAATAGTTGTAACACTACTTGCTTTTAACGTAAAGCTACACAAATATGAATTTGTGCTGTTCAAACTGTTGTTATCGAATTGTTCATAGCATTATCCGCACTGAAGCTTACCGCTGAACCACCAGGTGCATGAATGAAATGTAAAAAGCGTTAGTCGAAAAAACAAACCACGATAAATTGTCATTAAACAATCATAAATACTAGTTTTTACTCATTTCGTTAAAAATACTACTAATTACTGATTAATAATACTAATATTAATATACAATACTATAATAATTATAACGTGTAAGCTTATAAACTTTCAATGTCAAGAAAAGAAAGCTGGCGTTTAATATTAAGAAAAAAGGATATTAAAACCTAAAAAATAGAATACCAATTTTTACTTTCATTAAAAACGACAACAGTTTGAAACCTGTTTTGTACATTAAAGTTAACAGTAAATATATATTCATTTCCATTTTTATCACTGTCCACCGTAAGATACATGTATCTGCTGATGTTTCGTTCTATTCAAGAAAACATGGAGGGAAGGGTTGCGTGACATTTATTTGTGGTGAGAAAACCTTTGGTAGAGATGCTGACGTCCACACACCCCCACAGAAAAAAACAAAGAAAGTACATCTGTGTACAGGAGAAGTAAACTTAGAAAGATATTCGACGAATTGTCTTCAGATGAAGATGAAGAGACTGAAGACGAACCGACGTGGTATGAATTTTGGCGATAGGAAAAACAACGACAAATATGAGATAAAGAGTGTAAAATACAAAGACATTATATAAGTAAAGTGCAAGAATGATACAAGGAGAGGAAAACTGTGAAATAATAATGGTAAGACCAGAACGTACAGGAGACTCACTTTGGTAGGATAAAAAAATCCTACACTGACTGGATCAAAGAAGACAGTAACAATAATATACCTCACTCTTCTGAATCTCTTGGGATACCACAAGACTTATTGAATGGTTATATTTATTGCCACTGTGGATACCACAACACCTAATTAATGGTCATAGTTTTTGCCACTTTGGATCCCACAACATCTAATTAATGGTCATATTTTTTGCCACTGTGGATACAACAACACCTAATTAATGGTCATATTTTTTGCCACTGTGGATACAACAACACCTAATTAATGGTCATATTTTTTGCCACTGTGGATACCACAACACCTAATTAATGGTCATATTTTTTGCCATTGAGGATGCCACATCACTTAATAAATGGTCATATTTTTGCCACTGACCGCAGATTGCTTGTTAGTATAATATCATTAAATGTACAAGTGTGGATTTAATATTTTACATTAACGATAATTTACTTAGGTATTTGGTACATTCAAAATAAGTCTAATTTCCTGTTGTTAACGCTTAGAGATAAAAATAACATCGGCCTAATCTTGTGTGCGACTTAAAGATGTGAAACAAAAGGTTTTTTTTCCTTATGTTTACTGCACGAACAAAATATAAATAGTTAATAATATAAATTCATAATTCTGGAGCTGATTGGAAAACAACGGTTTTTATCTTAAGTTTGCTAGTGTTATTATCTAATTATAATTTAAGAGAGAGTAAAGTATTACCTTTCAAAACGTTGGTGCATGTCTGTATACATCGAAGATAAGAGAAAGTAAAGTATTACCTTTCAAAACGTTGGTGCATGTCTGTATACATCGAAGAGAAGGTGATGAGTAAACACCATCAAAGGATGTGTTCGCTTCCTTCAAAGCTTCACCTAAATGAAATAAAATGTAAAATGTGGTGTAGGTTTACATTTACAAATTGTTTGGAGACATCGAAAGGATAAACAATTAAAAAACTTCCATGTTATTATCTGTTTTTAAATTTCGTACAAAGATACACGAGAGCTATCTGCGCTAGCCGTCCCTAATTTAGGAATGTAAGACTAGAGGGAAGGCAGCTAGTCATCACATCACCACCCACCGCCAACTCTTGGGTTATTCCTTTACCAACGAATAGTGGGATTAACCGTCACATTATAACGCCCCCACGCCTGAAAGAGCGAGCATGTTTGGTGTGATGGGGATTCGAACACGCGACCCTCGGATTACGAGTCGACTGCCTTAACCACTTTGGCCATGCCGGGCCGCCATGTAACTACACAAGTAAACCATAATGATTATTTAATTTGTATATTAATATACATCGACTCATAAGATGTCTTGATTAGTCTTAACAATACCACTGGTGCACAGATATTAAACTAAATGTACTACCGCAAGGTTGCAGAAGGTGTTGGTTCAAGAGTAAATAAAAGTACGATTAACAAATACTTTTTATTTCTTGTTTTTGAAGTTCATATGTTATGCTGTTTTGTGGCCTACAGAGTGCAAATTCTCGTGATTTGTGGTAAACCCAAGTTTTGCTGATGTCACGATCGTACAAATTGTAACCTCAAGTGCCCTTTATGTGACTTTATTTTAGTATCTACTGACTGACCAACAGACAACACACTATTGTATCGTGATTAAAACAGATAACTTCCAGAAAGCCTTTGTCCCTCTTTCGGAGAAATAAAAGAACGTATACATTTATGATTTTCGTAAATATTGTATAAAACAATACTTTAAATCGCCATCTACAATTTTTATCAGATGTTCCCACAATTCAAAATTCTACTTATTCTCAGAATTGAAAAAATATTAAATACAAATTAGCAATCAAATTCCCACAAATATATTATAATCTAGAGCTTAGTGTATTTTTGTCCTTCAGTTACAGGAGATCATGTTACATACTGATTGACGTTATTTTTGACATGAGTGAATTCGTGAAATAACTTGACTAAAACCAGATAATAATTGGATCGTTTCATTTGATATAAAAATTGTTAAAGCACAGCTCATAATATTAAAATTCTGTATAAGAAATGTTTACGAGTCTAAAATGGTCAGTTTTCAAATCAAGACAGCAAAGTCAACCCTGCTTATGTGGCGATCAATCACTTGTAATGTAATAACATTTATTTTCATTGGCGGGTAATGATCTGATGGCAGATCTGGGATTAAATATATTCTTCAACTTTATAAATCAATAAAACTTTAGACGAACAAAAAATAAGCCCATCAAAGAGGTCCCTTCCAGCTATAACCATCCCTCACTAATTACATATTCATACAAGATGTTCTTCATTTCAGTTAAATGTTTCTGCCTCCATTACCCTTGAAGGTAGCTCATTCAAAAAACCAACCATCCTCTTTGAAAAGTATTGCTGTCTAAACTGCAGATGACTCCTAAGCTGTCAAAATTTGTCTTTGTGATCTCTTGTACTATTGCTTTCAGTGCTAAACACAAAAACCTTTGATGGATATATATTATAAAGATCCTTAAACACCTCAATCAAAATCTCCTTTGATCCTTCTACTTCTAAAAGAAAATAAGTTTAGAGATTTTAGTCTCTGCTCATACAACAATCCTATCATCCTACTGATCCTTCTCGGTACTTTCTCCAGTATTTCAATTTCAATTTTGAAGACGGGAGTCCAGAACTGTACGCAGGCCTTACAAGTGATCTCTATACAGTGACACAATAACATCCTTTATATTCAATATTTCTATAGATGCTAACTAAAGTCCAATTAGCCTTATTGTTAGCTACGATAGACTGTTTAGATGACTTAAGTGGTTTTTCGATCACAACACCAAGATATATTTTTTTAACCACAGTATTTATTGTTTTCCCATTTAAATAACAAATAGAATTGTGAATATTTATGTTATTTTTTTATATCAGAGCCACATTAGGCTATCTACTATGTCCACAGAGATGAATCGAACCCTTGATTTTAGTATTATAAATCCGAAGAGTTACCAGTGCATCAGTGAGGGACTTGAACTGTGAAAACCTACATTTTGAATAGTTAAAAATGATCTGTCATGATTATCCCAATCTATTGAATGATCCAAATCACACTGTTAGCCTACAGCATTTATGATACAATTAGCCACGTCAAATATCTTAATATCATCTGCAAACTTCAGTATTTTGTTAGTCACTCTAGAGTCAATATTATTATTATAAATTGAAAACAACAGAGGGCACATTACAGAGCCTTGAGGTACCACTTGTAACTGTGATCCAGTCAGATCTAACTCCATTTGAAGTCACTTAGTTGAAAATATTCATTTTACAATTTGTAGATACATTCATGTCCCTTAATATAAATTAAATCATTTTTAGTCAAAATGTGTATTTTTATTATAGCAAAGCCACATGAGGTTATCTGCTGAGCCAATCGAGGAGAATCGAACCCCTGATGTTAGGGTTATAAATCCGTAGACTTGCCGCTGTACTAGCGATGGGCTTAGTTAAAATGATTTAATTGTAAATCAAATTTATTGAGATGGTACTTGTCTGAGGAAGGAAGATCATCTGGTTTGTCATAAATTATTTTGAAATCTTCAAAGTTACAAAGGCAAAGAGAGAGTTTTGTTTTGGTTGGTTTGAAGTTAAGCACAACACTCTGCTCACCACGGGTATCGAAACCCGGTTTCTAGTATTGGCCATATATTTGATAAATGTGCAATAGGGATACATTATGTATCTAATTTCTACAGAGACTTAGTGAAATTTAATTCTTACAAAATATTGCAAGACGTTCGTCATAATGGAGTGGATTTATGTCATACTTCAACCCATAGACATGTCAAAGAAACCTCAGTGCACACCTGTCGAAAATATTCAATATAATAAGCTGTCGTTCATGGATTAACATATTATTTCAGTGCTTATAATCCTTAAATAAAACCATTTTCTGTGCTCTGTTTTCTGTTGCTTTAACAAGTTCTCATTAATAAATTATTGTTTAATTACTCAAATTTGCAATTGTCTCAATGCTTTGCAATGATCTGTTAAGGTAATTAGTACCTTTTGAAAGAGAATACCTGTAAGTGTGGCTTGATGAAGTCCTATATTGGTTAATGGACAATCTTTGAAGAACGCTTGTGGACCACCAGAACGGACAGGAACTGATGGTGGCATATTTAGATTCTGTCTAAAATAATTTCCTGTTTTATATAAATAAAAAATACAATAATTAGAGACATTTAGAACAAAAGTGTTACACTAAAAACAAAGTAAAAAGAGGTACTTATTTAACTGTTTGTTTTTTGATAAGCGCAAAGATTCACAATGAACTAACTGTGTTTTGACCACCGCGGGCACTAAAACCCGATTTGTTAATATTATACACCGTCAAACTTACTGCTGAGCTACCGTACGACAGTTATTTGTTTTTATATTATTATAACAGCTCCTTGAGACACGCAGAGCCACCGTACGACAGTTATTTGTTTTTACATTATTATAACAGTCCTTGAAACACGCAGAGCCACCGTACGACAGTTATTTGTTTTATATTATTATAACAGTTCCTTGAAACACGCAGAGCCACCGTACGACAGTTATTTGTTTTTACATTATTATAACAGTCCTTTGAAACACGCAGAGCCACCGCACGACAGTTATTTGTTTTTATATTATTATAACAGTTCCTTGAGACACGCAGAGCCACCGTACGACAGTTATTTGTTTTTACATTATTATAACAGTCCTTTGAAACACGCAGAGCCACCGTACGACAGTTATTTGTTTTTATATTATTATAACAGTTCCTTGAAACACGCAGAGCCACCGTACGACAGTTATTTGTTTTTACATTATTATAACAGTCCTTTGAAACACGCAGAGCCACCGTACGACAGTTATTTGTTTTTACATTATTATAACAGTCCATTGAAACACGCAGAGCCACCGTACGACAGTTATTTGTTTTTATATTATTATAACAGTTCCTTGAAACACGCAGAGCCACCGTACGACAGTTATTTTTTTTATATTATTATAACAGTTCCTTGAAACACGCAGAGCCACCGTACGACAGTTGTTTACTCTTAAATTATTATAACAGTTCCTTAAAACATGCAGAAAGTTGCCCATTTCTTTCTAACATCACAATATGAATAGAAAAATAAAATAATTATAAATATACAAACAATAATGCTTAAATGTTCTTTTGAATTAAGCACAAAGATACACAATGGGCTATCTGTGCTCTGCCAACTACGGGTATCAAAACCTGGTTGCTGGCGTTGTAAGCGAACATACATACCACTATGCCACTAGGGGAAAAATAATGCTGGTATCCTGTAACACTAAATAACTGGACACTATTGATCGAGGTTACATCAAACATGCGCGCCCTTTCTGCCGTGTGGGTATTATAATGTGACGGTCAATCCCACTATTCGTTGGTAAAAGAGTAGCCTAAGAGTTGGCGGTGGGTGATGATGACTAGCTGCCTTCTCTCTAGTCTTACACCGCTAAATTAGGGACGGCTAGTGCAGATAGCCCTCGTATAGCTTTGCGTGAAATTCAAAAAACAAACAAGCAAACACTACTGGGAGTTCCATTTAATATTGAATTCAACCAACTTAACATCAGAGAGAAGCGGTTTTTATGGGAATTGTTGATCACCACATAACCTTATTGTAATATTCTTCAAAGCGTTTGAGGTAGGATCGCGAATGAACAAAACAGGACACATTATAACGTATATTACACTATATCTGTTAACACGATTGCTCCCAAGCCTCTTTTGACAATACTTTACAGGGTCTTACTAGTCATCTTGCATTATTTTGTTAAGAAGAATGCATATGCAGCCGTTGTGACCAAGCCAATAAGTGGCTCTTTAAAAAGAAAACAGAACACAACTAACCGATGGGTCGTGTGGGTGCCAAAATATAAAATAGAATACAACTCACCAATGGGTCGTGTGGTTGCCAAAATGTAAAATAGAACACAACTCACCGATGGTTCGTGTGGATGCCAAAATGTAAAATAGAACACAACTCACCGATGGGTCGTGTGGATGCCAAAATGTAAAATAGAATACAACTCACCGATGGGTCGTGTGAATGCCAAAATGTAAAATAGAATACAACTCACCGATGGGTCGTGTGGGTGCCAAAATGTAAAATTGCTTTTTTCTTTGATCAGTTCCCAATGGGTGGACACCAGACTCACCAGTGTTTCATAGCAACATTTTTATTATATTTACTTTGACAACTATTCTTAATAGATTCTTACGAGATATATATTTGATCAGCAAGTCAAAGAAAAGGTCTCTCATAATAATACTCCTGCTACATAGACACTAACTATAATGCATCTCTCTTTGCGAGTGGTCCTAAAACGTGGCCCGTAAGCACACAGTAAATTTACACATGTTCATAGTCTTCAGGACATTGAAGCATTTATATTATTTACGTGATGTTAAATATACGTTTCAGAAAACAAGAAGTAAAGTTCAACTATACGATAAGTAACACAGAATAGTTATTGTTATTCCTTCAATAAAGATAACGTCCTCAACTCCACAATGTCTCAGCGGTAAGTCTGAAGGCTTATAACCCTTAAAAACCAGGTTTTGATAAGCGAAGTGCAGACAGTCCATTAAGTAGCATTGTGCTTAACAAATAAAAACTCGGAACACTAAATCAGAGATACAGTATCAAAGGGCTTACAATCGTTCCTCCAAACTTAAACCTAAAATATTAACCAAAACCGTTCACTTAAGCACTTTAAGAATTACATTTATTGGCAGTTTACCCTCCACGTTATGATAAGCATACGTATAATTCATAATCAATTGTATATTTTCATTCTAATCACGTTTAACACTTCACTTTTCTTTCTATTTAAACTGATAATGTTCTTTAAATGTGCAATTATAGAGAAATATAATTACTATGTACGATTTGTTTGTAAATAAGCACAAATCTACACAAATGGTTGTCTGTGCTCTTCCCACCACGGATATGAAAACCCGGTTTCGATCGTTGTAAGTCTGAAGACATACTGTTGTGCTACTAGCGGCAAGTTGCACGAAATAAAGCGATTTAATAACAAGTAAGGAAATGTTTTGTTCGAATTTTGTTTGTTTTATATTAAAAAACGGAAGTTGCAGAAAGATACAATTCATCAACAAGTTTCAAAGACACGTCACAATAATTTTGTTTGTTTGTAGTTTAGCACAAAGTTACCCAAAGGGCTATCTGTGTTGTGTTTTCCACAGGTATCGAATCTCAGTTTTTAGCTCTGTAAGTCCACAGCCTTATCCTTGTGCTACTGAAGGGAGACGTCAGAATACATCTCTCATTTTACTTCAATGAATGCCTGTTCTCCTAGACTACAGAGTGAATTTATGAGTGCCATTTCTACAATGTCTGTCTTCTGTGTAACATTATATTTTCATGTTTTTTCATTAACACATACAAGCAAATGGCCTTTGTCAAAAATTTACCAACTTATGCTTGTGTCTGTAAAACTCCTTGACATGAGATTGACCCACCGGAAGGAGTAGACACAGACATGGGGTCACACTGGTACGAAGTTTATATAATATAGCTATAGCCACATGTAACCTTGTTCAAGTAAAAGGATTCGTGCGTGTTTACGAACTTTACAGAATTAACAAAATACAATACATACGAAAATAAATAAATTACGCCTCACTATAAATAGATTATAAATTACTTATCCATTGAAAGATGAAATTACACAGTATATACATACAATAATAAATTATATTGTTCTATAACAATTAAGTACCAAAAGCACCATGCTGCCACATGGCGTATTAAAATATAATATTTAAATATATATTAGTCGTTTAACTATTAAAAAATTACCTGAACAATCAAAACATTTGGGTATCCACGCACCAAAAGTAAAGTCCACTCTTTCAGCATGTCTAATAATAAAGAGTTTTCGCTGCATGTTCATGTTTTATTCTGTCTTGTCCAACTCACGCTATTCACTTAAAAGAACAAAGAACTCAATTTTTCTTATAGCAGTCTGTATTACGGATTAGTGCCAATTACCTGTACTAATAAAAAGCCATTGTAATTATATATTTTCATACTGTTTCTATTACATATATATATATTGATATTAAAAGTTTTGCAGTATTGGTATTCAAATTAGAACAACCAGAGTAGATAATTTTTAACAAATAAAAGTTAACAAATAACTATGGCAGTTGGTTTGTTATTTTCTTTTATAAATAAGCTATTATTTCAAGATTTAAATAGTTGTTTATGAATTTAGCGCAAAGCTACACGAGGGCTATCTGGGCTAGCCACCTCTAATTTAGCAGTGCAAGACTAGAGGGAGAGCAGCTAGTCATTACCACCCACCGCCAACTCTTGGGCTACTCTTTTACATACGAATAGTGGGATTAACCGTCACATTATACCGTCTCCACGGTTGAAAGGGCGAGCATTTTGGTGTGAGAGGGGATTCGAGCTCGCGATTACGAGTCGAGTGCCTTAACCACCTGGCCATGTCAGACCTTAAAACAGAGGAACTGAATAAAGGATATGAACTTCAATAATAGAATAAGCCTAGCACTCGCGATTTTGTTTCAGTTAAATCAGTTTGGTTCTGGATAACATTAACCAATGTTTCCTTATTCAACTAAATTAATTGCATATCATAATTATATCCATTGATCTGGTAAAACTAAAAAAAAACAAACTAATTCAGGCCTACTTCTTCACAGCTTGAAAAATAAAGTGGTGTTCGTTGCTATTGGTTTCTTAGTAATAAAAATCACAAACTAAAAAAGTATTTTCTATTTATTGCAAAGTTACTGAGGCTATCTGCCACTGTCTCTAATTTTGAATTAATACTTCCCAGGTGAAAGGCATTCAATTAGAAGCATCCTGATGCCTAAGATCCACGATAAGGGATGCCAGGCTTCTATGACACCCACAGCAGTGCGAGAATATTTTGTGGTATAAACGGATTCCAAGAATCCGGATCTCTATCACAGAACCAAAGCACGCTTCACAAACGTTGTCGTTAGTTTTTCAGCGCAAAGCTAAAATAAAAAAAGCAATCTTCGCTCTGTCCTCTGCGGGAAATCGAATCCTAGATTTTAGCATTGTAAGTCTGGAAAATTTGCCGAGTAGTCTGGCGAAAGGTGAATGATTGAAATGTAACAGAAATAGTAATAATAACTTTCAAACGATGTTTGTTCTGATCATTTACCCTGTACTATTCATTATAGTCGTTGTTTCTCCATTTTATTTTAATATAAGTATTGCTTGCATATTGAATAATTTCTTAAACCTTATTTCCGAGTAACGTACAGAAGCTGAAGTAAAGAATTGACGTAAAAAACAAGCAACCACTTACAAAAAAAAATAAAAAAATCCAGCTTTGTATTACCAAACAGTTGGACTTTTCACAATAAATGTTATATGTTATTATGTTATTATTGGAATTTTGGTTATATTTTATAAATACTTCCAGGGTTAATCTTAAATAAATAGAAAACCTCTTGTGATAAAAATCATATTAACTATGATTTTTTTCATATGTCCATTACAGTAAAAAAATCAGCCACATCGAACAAATTAATAGAAATGTGGAAAACAAACCAACAACAAATATCTGTAATTAAATTAACTTTAATACCAGTTTCTAGGCTTACTAGTTTCAATGTTTAAACTGTATTTTTTTTGCGATAAGTTAACATAAATTTATGTCACGTTTTTTTAATTAGAACAAATAAATATTATAAAATCAATAATATACGGCCAACAGATGTCGCTTATCTTAGTCGACATACTTGGTAAGGGCGTAGGCCTACTGCACTAAACTATCGAATGGATCAAAGGTGATAAAATTGATTGCACATTAAAAGTAGATTCAGGACCATATTTCGAAGTAGGTTATCAGTTAGCAAGCAATGCAGTAATATGTAGTACTACTGAACTAGTAACGTAGTTATAAAGACGTGCCAAATTTCAATACAGTATGTGTACCCTAAATAACTTTCAATTGTTGTTACTAGTACAACTACTACTTGTGGTAGTACGAGCCTAGACTTTGTAGCTTTGGCGTTTTGTAATTGTATACTTGAACTTAACGCAAAGCGAAAAGGTCACAATACTCTAAAAAGCACGTGTTTATTGCATATTTACTTAGCTCAAATATTTAAGGCAAATTTTTCGATACTAGTAAAGCATGTTTATCTAAAAGTTTAGGTTGCATGTATAGAAGGTCTGACGTAGTTACTTGAAATGTTGAGATGTCTCAATTATCATTGCTACGGGCTGTTGCGTTCAACAGTTCAAGAGAACTGAAAAAGATTACTAATATCAATTATTAATATTAGCTTTTGGTCATAACTTAATCTTTTAATTTAAACCTAGTATAATTCGCTTGCTTATATCTAAATTCTTAACGATATAAAAACCATAAAATTATATTTCCAATATGCAATTACCATTACCAATTTAAACGAATTTGATAAGTCATATTCATGATTAGTAATTAGCAATATTTACAGGTAATTTAATAGTACTAACGCCAATATATTTTTGTTTTGAATGCTAACGCCTGTGTTTCGATTTATAATTAATTACCATCAGTAAGTTGCTTACGTTGCAAAAAAAAAAAATCAACTTTCAAAACGTTAGTTATAAAATATTAATACTTACAATAATTCAAATCATGTTTTAAGCCTCCTCCGAAAGTTTAACGCTTTTTATTTCTAAATTGAATATTATGAGTTTTGCGGGTTTCTTTCGCCACACTGCTGATGTAACTTTATGTATAAAAAGAAACTCGATCTACAGATGGCGCTAATAAAGCATGGTCTTCTCAACGTGTACAGTGTCTCTGTCCCAGTATTTGACGTCATCAAGCGAGATAAACGCAGTGGTAACTAAGCAAATCACGACTGCATGGAAGCATGAACTTCATTTTAGCTGAAGATTCAGCATTTGTTGGTAGCCTACAATATACTAATTACACCATACTTTATTACCACATTACAGTTATAAAGTCTGAAGCCGTTATTAGTACACCCTTGTGCAAATTAATTGAAACAAGACGGAAAATTACGATTTTTTCATTTTTTTGCGTTTTATTTCTGAGAATCCAAAAATTAATCACAAATTAACATGTGTGTTTTTCTTATAGCAAAGCCACATCGGGCTATCTGCTCAGCCCACCGAGGGGAATCGAACTCATGATTTTAGCGTTGTAAATTTGGAGACATACCACTGTACTAGCGGGGGCCCGCAAATTAATACATGATATGACCGCCTTTATTTGTCAGAAGATCATTAATCTGCTTTGGCATCGAGTGCACGAGTTGACTGCAATCTTTACTAATTTTTGGATCGTAGTACCACACCTTAATTATGGCCTCAATTAGCTTATTTTTCGTAGTACAGTCTTTTACCCGAAGACTTTCTTTACAAATCGCCCAAAGATTTTCAATAGGATTTAAGTCCGGAGAGTTTCCAGGCCAGTTCAGCACCTTTATTCGCGTTGTAGTCATAAAATTTCTTCACAAGTTTCGATGTGTGGCACGGAGCCAGATCTTGCTGAAAAATGAAAGATCCATATGGAAATCTCTTTTTCAATTCTGGAACGACTCTTCTCTGCAAAACTTCGATGTACTGTGGTCCTCGCATCATACCTTCTACGATATGTAAGCCTCCGACGCCATAGTAGCTGAAAAAGCCCCAAAACATCTTCTTCAAGGGATGTTTTACAAACTGATTGATGTGAGATTCTCGAAATTTCTTACCTGGAGATATGCGAACATGCAGACATCTTTGACCCTGTACGAGGAAATGAGTCTCGTCACTGAATAACACCTTCCTCCATTGTTCTTGCGTCCAATTCTTGTATTTCAGACCCCACTGATACCGTTTATTCTTCATTGAGTTAGTAAGTTGTTTTTTGACTGGTCTCCTGACCCCTCTAGCGCAATTTCGAATGACGTAATATTCCTCAAACTTTCATATATCCCAAAAATAGATTGCCCGTACTGCAAAATACAACTAATGACGCCGTCTGTGTGAAAAAAATGACTATTAAAGGAAATCAGCGGGTCCAGCGAGCCAACACCGGCTACCATGCTGAAAGTATTGTAAAATGACCATTTGTTTCAATTAATTTACACAAGAGTAGAGGTAATGCAGAAAACTTTATTACAAATTTAACATAGTATCAATTGGGTAACGTTTCAAAAAGCTTAGCATCAACGTTTTTCATTACCTATTCAAGCTGTCTCCAAACTTTAATGTTTCAACGTGGATTTCTCGTCAGTACATTACATCTACTTAGAAAGGAAAGTTGGAAATACAGGATCATGTATGCAATAAATCCGAAAGAGGCTTCTCTTTCTGACCACCTAAATGTTAATCAGTCAATTGTTCCTATTTCTCCTACATTGGTTTGATGTTTTTAAACTGTAATTTTCCATTCCAGTCTTCTAAAATTCCTAACCAAACATATTCCGTCTACCAACAAAGAAAAATATGACACGTATAAAATACAAGGGGCATGTGGTTTATTTACAAAATACCTAACGTATAATTCCAATTATCACAGGTTGTGTTGGATTTTGAACTGTAAATTTGTACACTAATCCTCTGGAGGTTCCACAAGTAATCTTTTCTAAATATATTACCCATCAAAGTTTATAAAGAAAATAGCACTCCCCAAATTAAATTCTTTAATATACTTAAAAAGTGTTTTTCTTATAGAAAACCCACAAGGGGCTCTCTGGTTTGTTATCGAGGGGAAACGAACCCATCATTTTAGCGTTGTAAATGAATAGATTTACCGCTGCCCCAGTAGGAAACTATCGAAAGACTAATCTAGCTATTGAGTTTTAAAAATAAAAGATGCCGTGTCACTACAATAATCACTTTGTTAATTATAAATTTAGATGTTTCATAACAATTATCTAGTATCGTTATGAATATCAATAATAATGATTAAGTTGGTCTGCAATATGTTGTTTTTTGTAATACATCCGTGTTCTAGTTTATGTAAACATCTGGTGAAACTACTTACGATGTTTAAATTGATGTTACGACATTGGTAAACCTATCTAGGATGTTTAAATTGATGTTACGACATTTGATAAAGCTTTCTCGAATGTTGAAACTGATTTTGGGAAGTGACATCAGTAAGAAAGAATTCTGACAAATGCATAAGGAAGAATCGGTTCCTTACCCATATATCATGTTATAGAAAGGAGTATTATCTTTAACATGTCTTTAAAGTACAATCCTTACCCATATATCATGTTATAGAAAGGAGTATTATCTTTAACATGTCTTTAAAGTACAATCACATATTTTCTTTGAAAGTGCTTTGTGAATCAGTTATTTCACTTATATCTTGGACGCGTATTACACTGAGATGGAAGTGGTTATTTCCACTATCAGGTACAACCACAGTAGAGAGGAGGAAGCAGTAACCGAAGAGAGATTGATTTAGACCTTAGAACATGGTGCAATCTACAGTATATTCTTTCCTGAAAAAGAGAACACACTTATTAAGGATGGTTTTTGGAAATATTATTCGAGTTCGGAACCATCTTCCATTAAAAAGTTTTTATCATGTGTAACTGGTGTACCATACACGTATTTACTATCTTTACAGTTTGATTCTAATTTTAAGAAAAAAACTATGAAAAGAGATTTAAATATGGAAATTTTAATAAAAATCTCGTGACATACTTTAATGTGAAGAATGATACTGGTTTGTTGATACAATCTGGTGAATTTCATGGTCAATGTCTGACAGTTTCAAACGAAGATCCACATATCTTATTTCTATACTTCGAATTTATATGCGTCAGTCTAACAGTAAATCAACTGTCTTGTTTTGTATTACTGGTTTCTTTATTTGATTGACAAACAGTGGTGCATCATGTTAATTACAATTATTAATTTGTAATTTATATTAGTATTATTATATTATGTTTGTAATGTCTCAGCATTTTATTTCTTCCGTTACCTTTTCAGATAATGATAATTCATATAAAAGGTGTTTTACCGCAGACACCTTTAAGCACCATAGTGGACCACAGTTTGTGGAAGATATTGTCAGTTTTTCGTAATTGAAAAACGGCATCGAAGTTTTGTTTGCTTACTTTAATGTACACATATTTATATGATTTCCTTGTTAAAGTAAATATTTTATATTGTAAAATCTGGGTATTACAGTGATTATTAAAAACATTAGTGTATGTACTGGTATAAAATCTGGGTATTACAGTGATTATTAAAAACATTAGTGTATGTACTGATATAATATCTGGATATTACAGTGATTATTACAAACATTAGTGTATGTACTGGTATAAAATCTGAGTATTGCAGTGATTATTAAAAACATTAGTGTATGTACTGGTATAAAATCTGGGTATTACAGTGATTATTAAAAACATTAGTGTATGTACTGGTATAAAATCTGGGTATTACAGTGATTATTACAAACATTAGTGTATGTACTGGTATAAAATCTGGGTATTACAGTGATTATTAAAAACATTAGTGTATGTACTGGTATAAAATCTGGGTATTACAGTGATTATTAAAAACATTAGTGTATGTACTGGTATAAAATCTGGGTATTACAGTGATTATTAAAAACATTAGTGTATGTACTAGTATAAAATCTGGGTATTATTAAAAACATTAGTGTATGTACTGGTATAAAATCTGGATATTATTAAAAATATTAGTGTATGTACTGGTATAAAATCTGGGTATTATTAAAAACATTAGTGTATGTACTGTTGTTTCTTGTATTATTTGGATGTATTGAGATTGGAAGATGCGTTATTTCATGCAGAACATGGATATTTTAGAATGGGACATATGAAGGTTTTACAGTTTATCAAACAGTTTGTATAACATAGATTTTTATAAATATAACTCCTTTTTTACAAGCTTTGTTACAGGTAATAGTAATACCTTTGGAGTTAAAGTAATATTTTAAAAGTCTTGGTAGATGGTGTTTGTCCTCATTTTTTTTAGCCTTATTGAAGGTTTCATGCCTCCTAGTGGCTCAGCGGTATGTCAGCGAACTTATAACGCTAAAATCTGGGTTTCGATAACCGTAGTGGGTAGAATACAGATAGACCATTGTGTAGCTTTCTGCTTAAAAACAATCATGCCTCCTTATGGCCAGGTGGTTAAGGCGCTCAAATCGTAATCGGAGGGTCACGGGTTCGAATCCCCGTCGCACCAAACATGCTCGCCCTTTCAACCGTAGAGGCGTTATAATGTGATGGTCCAATCCACTATTCGTTCGTAAAATAGTAGCCCAAGAGTTGGCGGTGGGTGGTGATGACTAGCTGCTCTCCCTCTAGTCTTACACTACTAAATTAGAGATGGCTAACACAGATAGTCCTCATGTAGCTGTGCGAAATTCAAAACAAAAAATAGTTCAACTGTTATTTCATTATTTGTGCAATTTTTATTACGATCATTTACGCCCCCCGCTAGTACAGTAGTAAGTCTCTGGATTTATAACAATAAAATCAACGGTTCGATTCCACTCGCTGGGCTCAGCAGATAGCACGATGTGGCTTTGCTATTAGAAAATCACACAAACACACGATCATTTATCAAATAATTAATATTAATTGTAATATATTGGCTTTAAGACGACAGCAGAAAATTTTTGTGGTTTTTAAAATGTCATGAAATAATTTACTTACGTTATCGAAGAACATTAAGTAGGTTCCGAAGCCAAAATGTCATCGTTGCACGTGTGGATGCTATGTCACAGTCTTATATACAGGGTGTTCGGAAAGTCACTGTGCAGTTTTGTAACACCATTCATTCAGTCTATTTCAAGCCAGCAACTGATAGCGGTGTTTAGAAACAAAATAAGAAGGATCCAAGCCTGTATTGATGCCAACGGGGGTCACTTTCAACATTGTTTATAATTGTCATTCATATTTACCTTCTGTATTCTGTATGAAACATGTGTGTTAATAAATATATAAGTGGACAGTGACTTTCCGAACACCCTGTAGAAAGTATTCTAACGTCTCAGCGGCCTTAATCAATGATTTTCCATAACACTTGAAACTTTTTATAAAGTTCTGTAAAGTTTAACTTAAAAGTCCTAACGCACCATCAACGAAGTCACTTCTAACATACCCAGTTGTATATTTTTCATTATACTGTACTTGTAACTTATCCAAGTTCTCTCTGTGTTATTTCTAACCCCTGGTTGTAATTTTAGCAACGTAATACACTCTTTTGTAAAACAACGACTGTAAGACCTTCACTGAAGCCAAGCAAACACAACGAGGGAAAGTGTGTCAAATTTATTAAACTTAACTTTGTGATTTTCAGGAATGGAATTATATGGCAAAAAAAGTCGTATGCTTTTAATTTTGTGCCTATTTCCTTTTATAAAGTTGTTACCATAATTCTAACATACATGATTAATTATTTGATGTAAGTACGTTGATCTTATTAAAAACAATTGAGTCATAACACCCAGTAGACCACTTCAGTCCAGTAAAATATAAGAGTAATTTAATTATTTTCGCATCTGGAAGACATTTGTTAGATCGGCGCTTAAGTCCAATTTCTTGCGGCACAGGCGAATAAGAATGGTGACACAATGGTGATTGGTGTTAATATCCTAGTCTGTCGCAAGTTGTCTATTATTTAGCTGGGTAGACTAAAGTGTCATGTTCAAGGATACAAAAATATACCTCTTATAAGTTTCGTACTCGCAACCTTTAGACTGTTAAAGAACTCTTTCCTCAACACTTAACGTAAAATAACACAAATAATTTATCAATACTGTTACAAACAAAAGCTTCAAACCTTGATATAGAATGCTTGTCACTTTAATGTTTGTAATATTTGCATTTCCGCGTAAATTTACAAACTGACATTTTGTCTTAATGTTTGCCACTTTATTAGCCAGCGTGAAAGGTGACTTCGACTTGGTTTCTGTACCATAACAGCGAAATTCGTTATCTTGAAAGATAACACAATTCGCCTGTTAAAGTTATTTTTACAAATAAAACATTTAAAAGCACAAAAATAAAGATGGCGGCAATAATTTTTTTTTATAAATTATCAGAATTGGTGAATATTAATCTTGCCTATATTAACATGCTTTTTTGTTTCATTCGCGTCAGCAACTCATACAAACAAAAGCTTAATAAGGCCAGCTTATTGATTCTGTGTTTCATCTGTAGACATCACTAATTGGACCCGGGGAACAGAGGGAGAGAAGTTAATCGCCCACATCTACTACCTGGATCGTCTGGTTTTAGTTGAGTAGTGAGACTCAGATTCAGTAACACTGTTGTAACACACTTATGGTGTTTAGTTGTACCTTGTCTCAAACCCGAAACCCTTGATTCTTCAATTCGACATGTTGTATTAAAACGGTGATAACGTAAACCATTTTGTAACGCTTAATAAATGCTTAGTAAATATCTATTGACTAATTTGTATGTGCGAAGCTCTTGTACTAATCTTATTAATTAAGGTTACGCTAAATAAGGTTATTCATGATATATGTTAATACTACTGAGAGGAAAGTATACACTTATACTCTTCTTCCATTGACGGTAATGTTCCTGGTGACATGTGCTGACTTTTCCTTTGCGACGCAATTTCAAACTGATGAAGGCTTTTTGCTTAAAATTTAAGTTAAGAAAACAAAAACAAATGTCCAGTTACTTTTTACGTGTTTATCATAGTTCATTAACAATATACTGAAGATAACTTCTAATGGTTCATTTGAGCAATCCAGAAGGAAATGCATCTCGATTTACTAATTGGTACTTTTGCAGATTGTATAGAATTATTTCTCACTGGAGTTTGCCTGTACTGAGGATGAATTAGCAGATTGAATTGGAATTGTGGCCGAATGTGTTGTGTTGATAAAAATAGCTTAGTAGCGTCCAGTTTTTACAAATACGATTTTTCTTCCAGGTAAATTTGTGCAATCGCGTTAGCCTATAAGTAGGTAGAACTAGCAAAGACCCAAATATATTTGCGAGTCGATTTAGTTTTGTTATTCTAGCACTGCGTCTTTAAATACAAGTTTTCTACAATAACACAAAAGAATTCTTATTACAGATATCAAAATCTGCATACCCAACTTGTTTTAGTTAATCCTTTAAGTATGGCTTTTATTCCATAAAGAAAGAAACAATCACTACAAGTGTTTTAATTTAGTTAGGGCTGAACTTTACTGTTAATAACTCTATCAATAAATAAACTTACAATCTCATTCTACGATATAACATTAGACTTTTTTTTTAAATTGGCAAAAACTTTTAACATATTGTTGTACAAAATACGTACTAAAGTATATTTATATCTGCCTTTTGTTCACATCTGTTGAAATGTAGTGGCGCGAATGTGCATTTAGAGTGAAGTGCGCGCGTATTTTCAGGACAAACAAAAACTGAGTATTATTTTCATAAACCAGCAGAAAACCATAAAACATTTACGGTCTTTAGTACTTCTTAAATACACACTTTCTAAAATAGTAACTAATTCTAATCGCATACAACGAAATCTATAAATTTACTTGTCTTAAGCCTAACATTAGTTAGCCTTTATTGATTGGCCTATTTTCGATAGAGCAATTAACTTATGTTTCTGCTGTAGATTAGTTACGGCTAAACTTTACCGTAGTTAATTACTATCAATAAATGAACTTACAATGTTATTCTAGGGCCTAATGTTAGATCTTTTAAATAAATGCTTTCTATTTTAATATTTTCTTACAAAATATCCAGTAAAGCATACTTACATCTGTCCTTTATTTGCATCCGTAGAAATGAAACACACGCATGTGCATTTGGATAATGAGGTGCTCGCGCATTTTAAGTACAGATAAAAACTGATTATTACAACAGACCAGCAGAGAACCATGAAACATTTGCAGATAAATAAGTATCTTTATTGCAATAGTACTTCTTAAATACTGACTTTCTACAATAATAACTAATTCTAATCGCATACAACGAAATCTATTTAATTTACTTGTCTTAAGCCTAACATTAGTTAAGCCTTTATTTGGCCTATTTTCGATAGGGAGAGAAATTAATTTATCTACGTTTCTGCTGTAGTTTAGTTAGGGCTAAACTTTATCGTAGTTAATTACTATCAATAAATGAACTTTTAACGTTATTATAGGACCTAATGTTAGACCTTTTAACAGATTTTTACATATTTTAATATTTTGTCTTACAAAATACCTACTAAAATATATTTACATCTACCTTTTATTTACATCCGTTGAAATGAAATATGCACTTACGCATTTAGATAGTGAGGTGCTCGAGCATTTTCAGTACAGATAAAAATGGAATATTACAATAGACTAGCAGAGCCATGAAACATTTGCGGTCAAATAAGTACTTCTTTAAATCATAGACTTCCCAGAATAAAAGGTAGATTCTAATGAGAATAACAATTAGCCGCTGTATTCTTGAACTACTTCTCTTGAAAAGCTGTTTGTCTTTCTTCACCACTTGAGTTGCTCAACTTGTAGATGGTTGTGGAGCAGTATGTTGTTTTTTCCAGTTTCAATCGTGCACACTTTCAGTCAACATTATTGGTATCTTATTTCTTCATTTGCTTTATTTTCTTGCCTTGAATGTTTCGTCTCCAGCTGGGAGAGTGGTAAGTCTTCGAACTTATGATGATACAATCAGGGGTTCGATTCCACTTGGTGGACACAGCAAATAGCCCGATGTGATATTACTGTAAGAAAAACACACACACTATCGTTAGGACCTCCAGTGGCCCAGCGGTATGTTTGTGGACTTAAAACGGTTTAAAGTAGGTTTCGATACCTGTGGTGGGCAAAGCACATATAACCGATAATGTAGGTTTGTGCTTAACTACGAACAAACAAATAATTATTGTTGAAAACTTCAGTAGGAAATTAATTAATTGAAGAAAACTTAAACTTCAGTTCATCGTCTGTTGGGGATTTTATTCGGTTTTGGTATTGTGATGTATATTCGTTATCAAGATTATTAAAAAATAGCCGTTGGCGAGGATAATCAGCGGTGATAGCACTAAACTAAAATATATGATACATATTTACAAAGTAGCGGTGATAGGACTAAACAAAAATATATGATACATATTTACAAAGTAGTTTTAAAATTTGAAACGTGTATATTCATTATATAGTAGCGGTGATAGGACTAAACAAAAATATATGATACATATTTACAAAGTAGTTTTAAAATTTGAAACGTGTATATTCATTATAATCATTCAAAACAGATAACGGTTTTTGTGATTTTTAATTTAATTATTTTATAAAAGTCAGTAATAAAACAATTTTACAATAGAGAAAATATAAAATAACTTGGAAGAATGTTTGATTTAAAAAAAACGTAAAATATCTGACTAGGTTTATATCTGTATTTTGTACTGTAGCATATAGCTTTAGATTTGTGTGTGAATATATAAAGAGCATTCCAAATTTTTCATGTTTGGGAGGTATTTGGGTGTGTGTAACCAAACATGACAAGCAAGTCCCATAGTGTTTCTCTAATCAAAGTGAGAAGTTGCTGATTAAACTTTTATAACATTTCTCTGACTTCAATCAGTCCAATAATTACACGTCGTTACAGTTTCGACAAAAGGACTTACAGGCAGTCAAAGCAAGGGAAGTTCAACGCTTCCAGAAAACCGTAATGGTAGTATAAACGGAAACCGATTCCAGAAAAGACAGGATTGCACCAGTTTGGTTATAGACAGTTTGACGTGTTATGATTATAATGGAAAATTCTACTTGCTAAGATATTCGCTGAATTTTGTACCTACATCATCATATTAGTGCAAAAATATAATGAAATCCAAGGTTATACCGAATAATGGTTGTGTAAGTTCATGATTTATTATTTCTAAGGATTATTCTTATTAGCTACTCAGAAATAAACTTCATTAGAACACTTGTGGCGCATAAGTATATGTGCCACGTTTGATCGCTCTAACTTGTTAAGGGGGGGGGGGTATAAATACTTTCAAATATAGTGTCTCCGTGACACTGAGAGGGTCTGTAAAACAAATTTCGACTCTGAAAGCTCACTGCTGTTCCCTAACATACCAGAGTAATCTTTCAGGTGAGGGAGAAGGGAGTATTACACAACTTTGATGAGAACATCATTTGGGTAACATTGAGTCACAAATAAGATACAACGTGGTTAGTATAGGATTAGGGCACTTGAAAAACAAAATATACTACTCTGTCATCAAACTGCAATTCAAGACAAACATAAGCAATAGGAAGAAACATAATCATTTGAAACATATTGATGCTACTAGAGTCCACTTTATAAATGTTTTAACACGATGGTTGTTTCTTTACAATATTACTGATGCTACACAAACAATGTTAATTCATCTAAATTCCTCATCTAAGTTTAAAAGTCGATTTGACGTATCCTACTCATTTCATCGTAGCATACCCAAGTAAGTAAAACAATGTTCCCTGCATTATGTCTATTAAAACATACATACAACATTTGAACTTATATATTAGCTGGATAAAATACTTGCAATTTGAGTGGGAAGCGTTGTAGTCCTACTAAATATACATCTCGAAGATGAAACACTAAAATCAGTCTTCACTGCATTATCAGCTGCGTGAGAAATAATTAAAATGTAAGAATAATATGGCCTATGAAAGGAAAAGTTTCCATTATATCTAAGAAACTCAGTTTATCTTCATAAACTTCCTGAATTTTGTTAAGTGAAATAGTTGGCTTGAAAAGATATGTTTTAACAATATAATTCGCGGTGATATATCTGTGGGCCAGGTTACTTAGTTTGTCGAAATATTTCAAAAATGCAACCAACATTTAAAAATTGAGAAAATTTCACAGAAGTGGTAATGCAATGTTAAAGTTAAGTAAGTCGCTAACAGTAAGTATTTTTTCGGCTTTCCCAGCTACTTCCGGGCACGGTCTGGGTAGACTATTCGGCGCCCAGGCCGTGAAAGTGGGTTTTCTCGGGGTACTCCCGTTTCCCCCCACAGCAAAATCTCTGGCATCGGACCTGTAGGTCCCAGCCTCATTCTGAAAAGGGCCGTTTACCCAGTCAAGGGTATCTAATCAATTACAGTAAATTTTAAAAAACCAATTCGCCAGCCGCCAGGGTCCCCATTCCTCGAGCTAAAGTCTGGCTCACTTCACTTTCGCTGCTTTCGTCCAGTTCTCCCGTCCTTCCTCTCACTCACAAATATTTTTGAAATGTTAAAAATAAAGTAAAACTCCATGGATATTTTAAAACATTTCTCACGTAAGGGGACGAAGAGGAACTATAAAGTTCCTGAACACCCCAGTTGGAGAGAGAACTCTTCTGATTTCTCTCTCTCTAAACTGAACCCCTGCCACGTTAGTTTAGTTTAGTTTAGTATTTTTTCTAGTATTTTCTTGAAAAGGTGTTTTTGTTTGTTGTAAATTTCGCGCAAAGCTACACGAGGGCTGTCTGCGCTAATCATCATAATTCAGCCACGTAACATTAGAGGGAAGGCAGCTTGTCATTACCACCCACAGTCAACTCCTGGACTACTCTTTTACCAACGAATAGCGGGATTGATCGTAACATTATAACGCCCCACAGCTGAAAGGGCGAGCATGTTTGGTGTAACGGAGATTCGAACCTGCGACGCTCAGCTTACGAATTGAGCGCCCTAATGCCCATGCCAAGGCCGCTTGGAAAGGAAATCTTATGTTTATTCTACCCGTAAATTTTTACAGTTTATGTTTTGTTTGTTTATATCAGACATTTTCTCAAAGCTACACGAGGACTATCTGTGAAAATCGTCCTTAATTCTGAACTGACAGACTAGACAGCAGCTATAATCAGTAGCACCAACCGCCAATTCTTGGAATGGTTTAGTAATCTAACGGCCCGGCATGGCCAAGCGTGTCCACGAACGTAAAATGCAGGGATCTATTTTTACTTTAAGTAGTGATAAGACGTAAATCGTAGGTTCCCAAGTCCATAGTCTGGATCGTTACCCAAAGGCCACGGACTGCTCGTAACGTAGCTATATTTAACTCATTCATGTCTGTTTTCTAAGTAACAATAATATTGGATTTGAGAGTCAGTTTCTTTTATTATCACTTATTCATCAGACTTGCTTTACAAATTAACAGAAGGGTATTTTGAAAAAAAAGTAACGTAATTATGTCTGAATATTTCACATTTTTATTACCACAAAACTTTCGTTTCTTGTACTTCTTCCTTCATTTTGATGGAAAATTGCACAATATATAAATTTTTGGAATTTTATGTTTCTTTAATGATGAAAAATGATTTAATACTTATGTCAATATGTTATCATTTTGATTTGCTTTAACTCTCCAGTTATATTTGTTCTTATAAATCGCTGAAAAAGTATTCTCTTTCTGGAGTTTCACATGGTACTAATACCACAAACAAGTATAATCTGAAGACGTTATGATAATTCATACTGAAATTATTCTTTCACGATTAAATTGCGAAACACAAACTTGTACTACGAACAAATGGTATAAAAACAAATATATTTAATATTTACAACATTTTGAGTTGGAACTCTTACTTTGATGAAAGTGTATTTTATAAGTGATTAAGTCAGAATTTTTTGGGTGATTTAGAGCTGCGTTTATTACACTTTGTATCGAAAGGAGTCATTCAATTCTAAAGATACATATGTCAAAACTTACCATTGTAATAGATAATAAAGGCATGCTATTTTTAATTTTTGTAAAAACTATTTAACTTTAAAGGAATATTTATGTTCTGAAGAACACAGCAGACATTTTGAAGGACTACTGTTCGACAGTAATGCTGGAGTATCAGTTAAAATTCATTATTGCTACTTGAAGACAGAAATTATGATATATTTTAAATAATCCGTGATGACGACGAGAAAACCCACTTGTAGAGAAAAATATACATTGGAATACATAGCATGAGCATTCTCCAAATGTGTAACATCAGCCAGCTCATTCATATGTGAATACATAGCATGGGCATTCTCCAAATGTGTAACATCAGCCAGCTCATTCATATGTGAATACATAGCATGAGCATTCTCCAAATATGTAACATCAGCCAGCTCATTCATATGTGAATACATAGCATGGGCATTCTCCAAATGTGTAACATCAGCCAGCTCATTCATATGTGAATACATAGCATGGGCATTCTCCAAATATGTAACATCAGCCAGCTTATTCATATGTGAATACATAGCATGGGCATTCTCCAAATGTGTAACATCAGCCAGCTCATTCATATGTGAATATATAGCATGGGCATTCTCCAAATGTGTAACATCAGCCAGCTCATTCATATGTGAATACATAGCATGGGCATTCTCCAAATATGTAACATCAGTCAGCTCATTCATATGTGAATACATAGCATGAGCATTCTCCAAATATGTAACATGAGTCAGCTAATTCATATGTGAATACATAGCATGGGCATTCTCCAAATGTGTAACATCAGCCAGCTCATTCATATGTGAATACATAGCATGGGCATTCTCCAAATATGTAACATCAGCCAGCTCATTCATCAAAGACTTTTAATTTCAAGTCTAATCTAAATCAACTTAATCATAAAGCCTTAATGGCCAGTTTCGATGTTATATCCCTCTTTACAGAAGTTCCAACCACTGAAGCCTGCAAGACAGCCTTAGAACTCTATATCCGAGACCCTAACCCAACTATAGAAATTCCCAGTAACCAGTTAGCAACCCTCATAGAATTCACCACGATAAAGACAAACTTCATGTTCAACAACCAAAACGATATACAAACAAATGGCCTAAGCATGGGCAACCCAGTATCACCAGTTCTAGCCAATATTTTTATGACACAAGTTGAAACACAAGCAATTAACACAGCATTCATCCATCACTATACTGGTTCAGATATGTACATGTAGACGACACGATTGCGGGATTCAGATCTACAGAACACAGATTTAATTTTTTCAATCGCATTAACTCTATACATCCCAACATTAACTTCACATGTGAACAGGAAGAAAGCAATCAAGTATCATTTCTTAACCTCAAAATTACAAGAACCGATACACAATTTAAAACAGAAATCCAACGAAAAATAACCCACACTGGACTATACATTCCTTGGGACTCAACACATGAAACAAAACAAAAACTCAATATACTAAGAAACTAAATAAACACAGCCATAAAACTATGCTCACCAGATAAAATTAATGATGAATTAGACAAAATAAAACAATATTTCATGAACATGAATAAGTTTCCTCCACAAACCGTAGAAAACATTATACGCACACACCTAGACAGAAAGCAAAATCAACCAACAAAAGTAAATGTATCTCACGAATCAAAAAATTACGAAACCATATACTGCTGTATACCATATATTCCTGATATCAGCAGACAAATAACCAACATTTGGCAAAAATTAGTAACAAAATATGGCATTCCAGTTAATACCAAATTTATTCAAAAACCAGGCACAAAACTGAGGTCTATACTGTGTAAAAACTACACTGACAAACGCAACACTAACATTATTTATAAAATACAATGTGATAACTGCCACGACTTATATATTGGAGAAACAAGTAGAAAAATGGAAACAAGATTCAAAGAACACAAAAAGTCACTTTCACATGTTTTCGAACACTGCAAATTAAGTAAACACAACATAACCATAGAAAACACTCAAATACTAAATAAAACAACAAACATAAACAAACGCAAAATTAAAGAAGCCTTACTTATACAACAACTCAAGCCCAAAATAAACCAATACAAAAGAACACCTTTATACCTATATTAATAAATATAATCAAACATCTAAGCACGCCCTCTACATTCCTACACTCAATTTCACAACCGCCTTCAAACATGTGGTCAGCTATCGGTCAGTTACTTCTTTCTTTCTTTGTAAACCTGAAGAAGAAGGTCGAAACGTTGTTCGCTCCTCTACATAGTGCTTTCTCTACCCATACCAACCGTTTTTATACAGATATATCTTAAAATTTTCTTTATGAATCTAATTCTGTTTTAAGTTGCAGAACAACTTTTTAAGTAAAACTTTTTTTTTATAAAACCTTAAATCGAAAATATCCCATTATCTGATAATATGTTCACCAGGGACATTTCATTAACTACTTAATTTTACAGCCATCTATAATGGAGCATACATCTAAACAGTATTATCGTAGGAAATTCTATTTAAACAATTTAGCTCTCAAACGAAGTTTAAATTGTTGCTAAGTTTTCTTTGTAAAAATCTTTTTACCATTAATGAATAGCATACAAGGTTTTCGATTACTATGCATAGCATGATTACTGGAAATACATAACAAAAGTTACAACATTTGAAAAATGAGAGATAAATAATATTAAAAGTAGACAAAACAAGTGGAAAGTACATTACATTTTATAATTACAATTAGTATTGCATAGATATTTCTGTGGAATTATTGAGCAAACACAATGAATTAAAAAACAGTAAAAATTGGAGTGATGAAGTGATTTATTCATAAGTGTCATAAAGTTGCTCCGTTTTCAATTGCTGGAGTTGTTTTACATAATTACTTTATATTTACACTTGTTATAATGCAATACATTGTTAATTACATATACAACACTTTAGGTAATACTGAACTTTAATTAATAAAGATCACATAAGTTTGACTAAACATTCGCAGAGGTTATACTTGACATTTGTGTCGAGTCTTCCATAAAATATGTTCATGATAACAATGATTTTGGAAAAATTTAAATCCACTTAATACCCTTTAATTAGCAGAAAATAATAAATATATTGGGTTGAGGAATAATTCGTGAGCGTTTTTTTCAAGTTAAAAAAATATATTCATAAATGAAACGCTGTCGCAAAATATTTCATGTCATTTGGTAGATATTTTTTTGCTCTAATAGATGGTGTGTTTGATTTTCATATGTCTTTAATTTTTGCTTTCATTTTGAGCTCATTAAATGAAATGTCAAGTGGACAAAATCGAGCATTTTCGACACCATCTGCTTTTCGCATTTAATTTCTTGCAATTTCATTTAAAACAATGCATACTATATACCTAGGTATTACATGAAATAAAGTATCATAATAAATGTTTTGGGTGTAATGTGTTCATGCATTGAAGTATTGTATAGTCTTGCATGTAATGCTTGAATGAAATTATTTAAAAACGCTCACGAATTATTCCTCAACCTAATATTATGAAAGAACTGAAGGGTGCATTATCTATTGACAAATAAATAATTTGAGTTCAATTTTTTCAAGTCCATTATGGTGAATAGAAAATTAATTAAACCATTCTTATTCTTATGTAAACACAAGTTGATATTTTTTTCCATATTTTAGATTTGTCTATTATTTGGGCAATACTTGAGTTGGTGTAATAACATTCAAAATGTTAAGGATTACTGTGGTCCAATGGACGATTATCTTCAGATCCTCTTGTTTTGTGAATAAAGAATTAAGCTGCAGCTCAAAAAACAGGTTAAGTATACACAGTGAGATTAAATCACAATTATTTGTCCAAATGTTTTCAAATGCCATGTCTAGTTTCAGTAATTCAGAAAGCGTTTTATAATATTTCGAGATTTATAATAACAGTTTCTCTGCTGTTCAGTTTGAAAATCAAACAGGTAAAACAAAGAGATAATTGATAAATTGAGAGATAGATTGGCTTCATGTTTGTATTCTATCTTCTTTGGTACATTATGTAATGAAATAAAACTTATTTAGTGCAATATTGTCATTAGTATGGAAAGTAGGGTTAAGCGTTATCAACATTTGATAGCAAGAAAAGTATAGGAAAGGACTTTTATTTTTTTTTGTTTTTCATGTACATTATTTATTTTATAACATTAGTTCAAATGTAGGAATAGAAAACTCTTTAGGTTGGATTAGGTAAAATAGATAATAATAATATAATAAGCACGCACGTGAGCAGATCAAAGTAGCTTATCGGTTATGTAATTTAATAGGATAATGTGAGCAGCAAAAGTGATTCACAACTCATAATGGCATGAATAGCAGTTAGACACAGTTCAAATGTCAATGAAATAATAAAATTTATATATAAGTAGTTGTATACTGTTACTTTTAAAAAATACTTAGGATAAACAAGTGTAGTTTCATATTACAGTTTGAAGTCATTCTAGATAATAAGGGTCAATTAGATTTATGTCGATTTTATCGTGGAAGTTACGAGGTTGGTCAAATTGACCAACCATTTACAGTGTTACAGTAGTAACAATAAGAGTTAGACTATAAAGTATTACTGAAAAATGTTTGAAATGTATTTCGGTGGTTTTAGATTTTACGCAAATGAAAATTGAGATTTTTGAAATGAAAAAAGTGCTTTAATCTTAACATGTAAATCACGTTGCAACCACAATAGTAATAAAAAGACTTGGCATATTCACGAACATATCTTTTTACTTTATTCAAAATACTTTAGTAACATATCAAAATTTTCTTTTGTAAGTAATAAACTTGTAATGTTTATTGAAAGTTTTCACAGTCTGTGACGATACACATACTATATTAAAGGTTAGTTAGTTATATCAAAACTATAAAGAATTTTTAGTGGTCACTCAGTTCCAACGGACTCGTATAGAAGAAGTTAATTTAATAATTATTGGACCAATCTTTCTAGGTACTTGTTTAACAAATAATGTTTTATCACTTAAAGTCAAGTAAGGATGTTAAAGAGGATGGCAGTTATAGTGAAATATTTGAAAGTGGTTGAAATGCATCAACATGTTAAACTTCAGTTTGTAGAATATTAAATAATCTATTATGAATAACGAGAAAGATTTGTAACAATCATTTCTGATGATGTCAAGAAATCCACTTGAAATAAATGTAAAGTTGATGTGGGTATTAAAAAACGTTGTTACTTCTTTTATATTACAAATAAAAGTTTTATGATAGTTTTGTAACATCTGTATCAATTGAGAGGCAAACAAACTTCTAATTAATGTTTTGGTATAAAACCACAGCTATCATACTTGTAATAGAGCCTTGTGAGTATTGCGGTTATAAATAATAAAATTTTGAATTATGTATGTATTATAACATACATAAATGGATTAAGTAAATTTATTATAACATACATAAATGAATTAAGTAAATTTATTATGACATACATAAATGAATTAAGTAAATTTATTATGACATACATAAATAGATATAAAAATCGTTTATATTATCTGAGAGATAATAACAAGAGATTCAACTGATAAACTGAATGAATTGGCAAGTTATTCAGCTAAATATTACAAATCATATAAAATAATAAGTCATAAATTTACTCTAAATTTCCAGTATAAATATTGGATCAGTCTGTGAGTGTAAAACTATTATCTCCACCATACATGTAATACACTCTCTAACATTATATGACGCCTCCCTTTAGGAATTTGAAATTTTTGTCTAAATGTAGAGATGATAAATAAAAATTTCTAAAAATGGTGGTATACTTTGGTAGTAAGTAGTTGATCGAAATATTTATCAACAATTGATACGTTAAATAACTTTTGTGAAGGAGTTATGCACGAGAGTTAGTTAGTAGTATCAATTATTCATAATTATGACATTTCTATACAAACATAGATTTGCTCTGTGATTAAATGACGTATACATACACATATGAAAACACCATATATAGCTGATAGCTATTAGTGTAAGTGTTTTTTAACACTAAGTTAATTTATTAAAATTGCCTTTCAATATTTGTCCTTCCTCATCTATCATATAAGAGATGGATTAGCTGCCTAAGCCTTACAGCGTTATTCATCGCGAAAGTTATTTAATATGGATATCTGAAGGTACAATTTATACAATGATAATAAAACCGATATGAAATATTAAATCTCTTTAAAATAATTACGGAATTATTATTTAGTTTTACTCTATTTCACCTTCTTAATATTTCTCTAGCAAACATTCTATTTCGTTATTTTATAAAGATTCACTTAAGAAAAATGCTTGTTTTGTTTTCCCTTGTAGTATGTGAGTGTGCTCGGATCTTTTGAAACATCTCATTCGCTAACATTGTTTAACAACGTCACAACACTTCTTCCTTCTTTGTATAAAGAACAATATGGACTTGTATTTATTGGGAACATTCCAGTTTCTTTTATATTCCTTAAATTTTTATTATTAGTTGTTTTATTTGATAATCTATAACGTATTAACTTCTGTTTCTTTATATTTTGTAGTCATAATTACAAAATTGTGCAAATACTTTCGTGAAACATTTTGTTTTGAAGCAAAACAGTATCATTTGTTTTAACATTTATTTTAACAATTCGTTTCTATTTTAATTAATATGATGAATTTTAAAATCAAACAACTTAATTTTTTCTGAAGGTAATAAATATGTAGTATAACCACCTTGCTATATCAACCCTAAATTTATAGAATTGTAATGTTAAAGGTTTAACCCTTGTCGTGGCAAAATACTTATTTTACGCTAATGAGCTTTTAATTTGAAGTATGAATATCAAACAAACAAACCACTGTTTAACTGCAAACAAACTAACAATACTGAAGTAGAAATGTTTTAACTCTCACACACCAGGTGTAGTAATTTGGTAGATTGACTGTAGTTCTTGTATTTTGTGTGGTATTTGTTTACATTACTTTGAACATTAAACACATTTAAACTTTGATACCACACTTTAAAAACACAAGTGTATAATGCGGGGGATCTATGCTGATTTGTACCTACACAGATTATTTGAAACAGTTAAGCTTTACTTATCTACGAGTTTAAAACACCAAGATATTAATCTAATTTTGTTTGTTTTATTGGATTTTACAGAAAACTGTTCAAACAGCGCTGGCCATATATGATTTTGAAGCGATCTACCAGAGGAAGCTACTCAACACTACCCATCGTCAACTCTTGACGAGTGTTAATCTGAAGATGACTTAGGAAGGTCGAAACGTTGTTCTCTGCTTTATTAGTAATACCCATACCAGCCCTTCTGAGATACATTTTTACCATAATTAACTCAGGAAGGAACTGGACACCACATTAGAAAGATCTCAGAGTAGAAAGGACAAATGTGTTCACTGACGAGTTTCGGTCCTGCACATTGCGAGTAAAACGCTAAAACTAAAAAGCCTTGCCAGACAGCCTTTATGATCGGCCTGCCAAAGTTATATTGCTGCCTTTTAATGCACTCTACCAACAACACAGTAACACTGTTAAATTATATCTTTTGTATAACAACTTTAATCAATTTTTAATAACAATACAATGATAGACTTATTAACGGACCATCTAATAAGAATACAATGATAGACTTGTTAACAGACCATCTAATAAGAATACAATGATAGACTTGTTAACAGACCATCTAAGAAAAATACAATGATAGACTTGTTAACGGACCATCTAATAATAATACAATGATAGACTTGTTAACAGACCATCTAAGAAAAATACAATGATAGACTTGCTAACAGACCATCTAAGAAAAATACAATGATAGACTTGTTAACGGACCATCTAATAATAATACAATGATAGACTTGTTAACAGACCATCTAATAATAATACAATGATAGACTTGTTAACGGACCATCTAAGAAGAATACAATGATTGACTTGTTAACAGACCATCTAATAAGAATACAATGATAGACTTGTTAACAGACCATCTAATAATAATACACTGATAGACTTGTTAACAGACCATCTAAGAAGAATACAATGATAGACTT